>NC_056729.1:837809536-837874536 GCF_019279795.1 Protopterus annectens | reverse complement strand
TATTCATCCATGCAAACACCCACAAGCATACCCTATCTCCCAACTAACAGGCATACTGCAGCCTCTGAGTATGAGTCAATATGTAGCCCTAGACATGCACACACATGCACAAACCCCAAACACTACCTATTAGCATGCGCACACTTACCTCTTCCATAATGGATGAATACAAGGTTTTGGTTGTGTTTATCAACAAGAGAGGTCTTGAGCAGCCATGCTAATTTGTGCATATGTGTGGTTCTCTGAATCACATGACTGCATTAATGACTTACCACAGGCTGCTCTGCTGAGTGCACATGGCTATTTAGCATATGTCTCCTCACCATGATGCCTCATTAGCATTTATCACAGCTACAGAGAAATCCCACATTGATGTTACATATTTGTGCTTCAGCATCATGGGAGGGCTGTCTCTGAATATGCAAGGGTTACCTAGAGGGGTTGAGATTATGTAACCCTTGTTGTACCCTTTCTGAATTCAGCCCTGTATCTCCTTCTCTTTCTTTGTCTCATTCTATCCTAAGATGAAAGCTTTGCATCTTCTTACTATTTTGTTGTCTGAATTTTGTATTTTACATGCTTTAAACGTTAGGCCCTGGCCACAACTTGCATCTTCCTTGAAAAAATAAAAAGACAGGATCCCTTTTCTTACTAATATCATTTTCTTAATAATAACTTTTGCTTGTGTTGGCCTTTTATTGTAACTATGTTTAGCTGTTTCACATCTAATTCACTATTAGTGCACCACTGTTTTTTTAATCTTGACTGTTGTCTTTACTAATGATAGTTACTCAAAGATCTGCTTCTACTTCTTCTGTTAGTAACTCATCATGACTCTGCTTTACTCACTCTATCTGCTATGCCTAATTCCTTCATTGGCTTGTATATCACACTTAGATTGTACTTTCATAGACAAAGTAACATCTTGACCAATCCAGGAGATACCTTGCTCAACAACTTTTAAATACAAAAATATGATTTTTATAGTTCTGTGGTCTATTTCCACCTGTACTTGCCTACTGTAGCCATGGTTGCAGTTTCTCTCAAACACACACACACTATTGTTAGTTTGTTTTCTGTCTTATCATAGCTCTTTTGCTCAGCAATAAATGATCTTGACCCATCGGTAACTGGTACATTCTATTGTTCAAACACTGTTTTATGTCAGAAGGCTTAATTTACAGACACACACAACAAATGTGTTCTGGCTCACCATGAAGTCTATATTCAAAATCTTTAATCTAGAAGTAAAGGTGCATCACTGTGATTACTGTAGCTAGCTAATTTGCTTTAAAGCTGTATATGTATATGTCATTGATAGACCACACCTATACATGGATGTTGGCAGACTGGTCAAATGGAAGGAGGAAAGGTTTAATATTAAGGAGTGGTCCCACTGTAAAATGTGTGGAAGGCCGGACAGTCCATTGTAGGAGCTGGGAAAACAAAGACATTAAGTCTGTGTTAATTTCTTAATAGACAATTAAGGTACTTACAAGACACAAATATTTCAATGTGGTGTTGGGGAATTAACATAAATGGAAATGCAAGGTAGGGTTATGGGAATACAAGGCTATGGTCATGGAAATGGGAGTGCTAAGATGCTCACAAATAAAAAACATAGCAAGTACCTATGAACCTATGAATACTTTTGTAATAAATTCATTCGAAGTTTCACTTTTCCTAATACAAAACAACCAAAATTTGAACAATTAAAAATGACAGTCAAATTATTGCTTCCATGGGAGAGAAAGAATTAGGGACATATTTATGATTAGTCATTGGAGGTAGGGGTGGAGTTGATTATATTACAGCTATAAGAGGGTTGAGATATGGATAAACTGTAAAATTATGGTTCAACAGAAATATTCTAAACTAGTTCATGTGTTAAAGATGAGATTGTTCATGATGGAGAGTACAAAGCTTACTTTCACAGTGAGGAAAGAGATATTTGAAAATGTTAAGAACATTAGTTCCATCTTGGTGGTCCAGTTTCAAAGCCTGCATTGTTGGCTTAGAATACCAGGTCAATGGAATATGTTGGGGAAGACTGGCAAAGTAATATCCTCTTAGTGTGGAGAAAACAGGGCTGATATGTTACACATGTTCTTGGCATGCTCAGAAGTTAGAAGGTTATATAAGTGTTGCATTAGAGACTGCAAAGTGGTTTTAGCAAGGAAATCTCCAGGGAGCGGAATTTCAGATTAATTGATATTGGGTGTACTAAATGGACATGGGAAGGGAGAGGCAGAAGACCCAGATAAGCCTTCTGATAGGGTGGGTTAAAAGAATCATGGTGAAGGACTGGAAATGGGGAGATATATTGGCAGCTATATATAACAGGCTGAATAATATCTGGGCCTACTGTGACATAATTATGAAATAAGGGTCATCACAAGAAGAGTAGAGTTCCTTTAACATTTCATAGAGAGGATTAAGTGCTGTTTAAATGTTCCACAATAGTGTATTTTTTGTAAGGAGGAGTTTTTAGATACTGTTGAGGGAGTGTTATACAGTACATAAATTCTAAATACTGGTGCTATATGTTGTAATTTATTTATTCGACTTTTGATGTGGTTTATACTTTTGGACATTGGATGCACTGGGCATATATGCATTTTCTAGGAATATGCAGTACATTTCTATTTCTTGGTTCTTTCAGATGAAGGAAGTTAAAGCACATTGTAGACAGCCCTGAGGTGGGGAGATGAGTTAGGTTTTAACCAAGAGTCAAGTCATCTTTTTTTAATTTATCAGTGACTAACTGACTTCACCTTAATTTGACTTAGAGCTGACACAGTATCTAAACAGCATGAAAGGTATAGGTATTGCTATGGAATGCATTTAACACCAGTATATATGGTAAATGTAAAATGGAGACAATTTATGCCACCTAAGAGATCTAGTGCCTTTACACTTCTTGTATTACTGGCCACAAGGAACATCTAGGTGTTTGGCAGAAAATGTTTGCTTCATTGGAATTAACACAACAGCCCTTAGATAAAGGTGACCATTTGACATGTAACTTCTTAATATCATGGAGGGCTGCTACCCATGTGAATGCTAGGTTAGTGGTATCATTCTAGGTAAAGATGGTGTCAGGACAGTGTTTACTTGTATAGTTTTTGCCACCACCAAATCAAAAGAGAGAGTTGGACTATTTATTATGAAACTCTAAGTGCAACTGGCATTAACAGTTAGTGTGGCATTACAATATTTGCTGTTAAGTAGGGTGTTTTGATTTCTCTATTTCTGTCTGAGACTTCCTTTGTCCTGCATCTCATTTTTTATTGTAATTTAAGGTGGGCAATAATGTTATATAGCTATACATCTATCTAGATGTACCTAAAATTATCTAAACAGCACAAGATCAACAGTAAAATATTCAAAAGAATATATTTAAACTGAAAAAATTGACAAAATTGAAGTTATACAAGGGAAGGGTTTATGCCCTTTTCCCCACTGTTGTGCAACCTCAGAGTTGGTGTGTGTGTGTGTGTGTGT
This sequence comes from Protopterus annectens, assembly GCF_019279795.1. NCBI lineage: Eukaryota > Metazoa > Chordata > Ceratodontiformes > Protopteridae > Protopterus > Protopterus annectens. The sequence goes on along the minus strand of NC_056729.1, from coordinate 837,871,032 downwards.
ATATATATATATATATATATATATATATATATATATATATATATATATATATATATATATATATATATCACCAATCACCCCAAAAGACAGTGCTCGTGGATATATACAAAATGAAAATCCACAAAGACCTGTTACCAAGCAGGAAGTCCACAATCAATGTTTGTTAAACAAACTATGATAATAGTACAAACATTCTAAAAATCCGTAGCAGCCAGTAGCTCCAAAAATCAAATGTCAGCGTTCTATGAATTCGTACCCACCAATAACTCAAAAATAAAGTATCAAAGAACAGATTTATTATAAGCGCTTTCGCGGTACGCCACACCGCTTCATCAGATAAGTTAAAACAAAAGTTTAATACAATTAAATACAAGATCATGAGTATATTCACCAATCAAACTGTATTATCAAATTCACAGAGTATAACTAATCAGGATACACCACGAGACACCTTCTTCAGCAAAAAACTTTATTCCAATAGATGAATGAATGTGAATAAGCGCTTTCGCTTGCCGCTAGCAAGCTTCTTCAGATACAATAACATATGTTTGTTCAGTGGTATATATACCAACAACAGTATCTGCTAATCATGTCATTAAGCACTTCATTATACAATTAAACAATTAAAATAATCAGAACAAATCACCACTAGCAGTGATTCTTTACTGAGCCAATTTCAGCTTCCTGGTTAAATGTATTACTAGTTTATAACTTCTTAACCGATCACTGCATAACGTAATAAAACACTATTTCATCTGTCATTAAAAAACTTAGCGTGTTTCTAGTGTTAAAAGTTATTAAAACAACAAAACAGATAGTCAAAACACTTTAGCGTCATCGGTACTATAAAATTAAATAATTAAATAATATAAAATGTCGATGTAGGGGCCAGATCCTGTCTGGCTGTGGATGCAGTGGAAGGTTGAGTGACCGTCCCTTCGGTCGGTGTGGTATATACAGAGCCTACTTCTCTGGGTGAAGTCACAATGTTGGCAGGAATTCTATCCAAATTATGGTCGTCATTCTTCGTAGATACTACCCCAGAAACCGGCCTATCTGCTGGCACGGGTTCTGGTTGTATCACAGTATGCGGCAACAACGATGTAGATTGACTCTCTCTTAATGTCCGAGGGGCAAAATTGTCCCTGGAACTATGTTGTCCTTGGTTCAAGTTGTTCAACCTCATCCTATTATTCATGAGAGGTTGAGATGGTCTATCTGTAGTAATATTATTTCTGGGCCAAACAAACACATGATTATTTGCGAAATCAAAAGAATCACATGCAAGTTTCTTTCGTTTATTACTCAAAAGATTCTTCTCATACCTTGAAAGGCGATCCATGAGTTCCTGCATATACAATTCTGTATTACCTGCCCCACAGTTCTCAACCAATTTATTCTGAATATCCAATATTCTACTCCTCAAATCATTTTCAATAGGACGAAAAAAATCAATAAGAAGTTGTATATTTTCTTTACTCGCCTTCAAATTTATCTGTTGCCACCTGGCCAATAGTGTAGGATAAGTTTCTCCATATGTTGGCATTGTTAGAATTCGTAGACCTCGAGGTACCACACCTGTGCTCAGACAGGCTTCCATGTGAAACCGTTGGGCTGTTAACCTTTTGAACTTATAGAGATCATTCTCTATATCCCTTTTCAGGTTCCTTATTAACTGCTCAGTCCGAGCATCGAAATCTGAGTCAATAACTTCCATGCTTTCATCGGTCACAAACAAGGGATTGTTGTCATCTTCCAAAAAATTTCTTAATCGAATGTGTATAGGATCCGATGAAACATCAAGCGACCCTGGTTAGAGGTGTTTGTGAAAGCTGTTGAATCTCAGCTATATGCTGACTTTGATCATTTTTCCAACAGGAAGTCGAGTAATTTAACATCGGATGAACAAAGTGCTCTTATTAATCTACGTAAGAATGTTGGTATTACGATACGTGCAGCAGATAAGGGAGGCCCAGTAGTGGTCTTGGATACTGAGTATTACAGTTCAAAAATGAATCAACTATTAAGTACTGACTCATATGAGGTTATACAATTTGAAGACATATACATAATGCAATCAAGGGTTATGAATGCACTTAAGGAATGCAAGAATTTGAGTCTAATTAATGAAGATCTGTATCAATATTTTCAGGTGGATTTTCCTCTCATCCCCACAATCAGTAGACTTCCTAAAATCCACAAGAATCCAATAACACCAGAATTTGGACCTATCGTCTCTGGCTCAGGTTGGATAACTGAGCCAATTTCGATTTATTTGGACTCACAGCTAAAAGAATATCTAGTGAGCTATCAATATGTGTTGCGGGACACTGAGCAGTTTTTGAGAAGCTTATTTGTGACTACCAGTAATTTAGTTTTAACAGAAACTACATTTTTTGTAACTATGGACGTTATCTCATTGTTTACATGTATTCCCAACCAACAAGGGATTGAATATTTGCAAACTTTTTTGAGGAACACCAATAATTGTCCAACCTGGAAAGCTGAATTTCTTTGTCTTTTGACAGAGCTAGTTTTGGAGAACAATGTCTTTCTGTTTAACAACAACTGCTACAGACAGATGAATGGCGTGGCGATGGGCACTAGTTGTGCCAACAGCTACGCCAATTTGGTGATGGCAGAATTTGAAACTAGGTTTATAATTGGTGAGCCTCACATTAGATATTACAAAAGGTTTGTGGATGACCTCTTTTTCATCTGGGAGGGGTCAATTGATTTGTTGAAGGACTTTCATATTAAACTCAACAATGCTAGTTCCTTCATTCAATTTACAATGAGTTACTCGCTCCAAAACATTGACTATCTAGATGTGACTGTGTCTAGAGAAGAGGGCCGCATAATGACATCAGTACATAGAAAGCCATGTTATCAGCCTTCCTATTTATATAGGACAAGCATGCACAGTCCCCATATTTTTGGTAATATAATCAAGGGACAGGCTATGCGGATATCCAGACTGTCGAGCAAGGATCAAGACTTTGCAACAGAATTAGTACAGTTGAAAGATGGTTTGGTTAGCCGTGGTTATCATGAAAGGGAAGTCCATTCAGTATATGACAGCATGAAATCCCTTAGGATGAATAGAGCACAACCATACTTCTCAGGCTTTGCAAATACAAGTATGGGGGGCAACGTTAGACCTGGTGTTGAACCAGTAGTGGTACCTTTCAGTGGCAACACTGATATGCTCACAAGAGCAATCAGGAATAATTGGAACATTCTACTGGCTGAAGAGAGAACCAAGGAAGTAGTAGGCATGCATCCCAAATTTGTATTCAGCAATATGCCTAACATGAAACTGACTCTTTGTCATACTTTGGAGCGAGAGTCCCATTCCATTCCAGCTCTAACAGGACTAGAGAGAACTATGAAATGTGATAAATGTCCACAGTGTCAATACATTGACACATCACATTATTTTAAACATCCGGACAGTGGGAGACTATGGGACATAAGAGTGGATACTAACTGCAATAGCAGGAACATAGTGTACGTGGCACATTGTGTCAAATGTTTTCGTTACTATGTGGGTAAATCGAATCGCTCCCTGCGTGAACGAATAAGAGACCACTACTACTGTGTGACTAGAAATGATGATAGTAGTGCTTTGGCAAAGCACATTCTCAATACAGACTCTATTCATCATTTCTGGTTCCAGGTTTTACACCATGAGTTTCCATCCTCTCGGATGGGAGACATTATAAACAGAACAGAGGAGGCAGAATTACGCTGGATTCTGAGACTGGGAACACACAGGGGAAGGGGCATGAATGAAATGGTTTCCCTTAAACCCCATCTTAAAGGGAGAACTTTACGCTGACACTTGTATAGTTGTTATATTTTGTGTCAGATACTTGTCATCATGTCTCAAGTGTTTGTATTTCTCTTTTTCCTTTTTTCCCTTTATTTTTGATATTAAGTGACCATCACTTTTTAGTATACATATATTTAGTCCAGTTATAGTCCTTTCTCACTATACCACATTACCTTTAGCATTCAGTATTTTTACTTCGTTGCACATTTTCTTTTTAACATTAGCTTGTTTCCATTTCTTCACACGTTCGCATACAGTCTCCTGCTCTTTGTTCAAGTTCATTTTTAGCCATGTTTGTATGTCAGCGTTGAACAGGGTTGTGACCATTTTTTTGTAATGAGAGTTAGCAAGTTTGATCTTTACTTTCTTTTAATGTAGCATTTTGAGTGTCATACAGTTTTTAATCACTCCGCTTTTCACATAGTTAGATTTAACCAGTTGGTTATTACAGCTATATTTTAGCGCACGCATGCGCATTGGATTTTCTTGCTCTCATGTTACGCAAGGTTTTAGACGCAACTGAGAACTTCTTAATAATGTTTTTAACACATTGTGTAACAGAAGGGATAACTATTTGAGTGTGTTAACTGAAGTGATATTTTTTAGCTTTTGCTTGAACTAAGGTAAGGGATTTTTGATTAAGTCTCTTGTTATCAAGTCCATATAGGGTATTCTTGTTTTTATTTGAGATATGGCTAATGTCACTTGATTTCAAGCCAGTTTGTGATACGCAATGTGCGTCAGGTGCCAAACAGGCGAACTTAAAAGCCTTACACATTATTTTGGTATTGCAAAAAGGCGTTACACGTGAAAATAGCATTTTGATATATTTAAGGACACGATGACTTTTATATAAAGTTCTTCATACTGTTTGAAGCTGTTTGCTTTAAAGCAGGTTTTATTAGTTTGTTTTTAAATTGTATTGGAGCATATTGCTATTTACGCTGATCAACGTAACTTGTGGTCATGATCTAGGGCTTGATTATTACGTACTTCTGTACGACTAGATTTATTGGTTGTATTTGAATTTGATAATGCCGTTTGATTGGTGACTATGTTCATGGTTTTGTATTAAATTGTATTAAATTCTCATTTTAACTTATCTGAAGAAGCGGTGTGGTATACCGCGAAAGCGCTTATAATAAATCTGTTTTTTGACACTTGATTTTTGGAGTTACTGGCTGACACGGATTCTTAGAACACTGACACTTGATTTTTGGAGTTACTGGCTGCTACGGATTTTTAGAACGTTTGTACTATTATCATAGTTTGTTATACAAACATTGATTGTGGACTTCCTGTTTGGTAACAAGCCTTTGTGGATTTTCATTTTGTATATATCCACGAGTGAGTCGCTACAGCTCCTTCCATCTTTGGTTTCCTTGGTGTTTTCTTTTATATATATATATATATATATATATATATATATATATATATATATATATATATATATATATATAATTAGGAGGAGGTGTAGGGGGCACAGGGGGGGATTGCCCCACTTAACCCCTTGCACCCCTGCTAATTATATATATATATATATATATATATATATATATATATATATATATATATATAGATATATCTATACCAACTCCATGTGGTCACACAAAAGTGAGGAAAGGGAATAATGTTTTGTGTTTAGATATTTTTCAGTTTAGATATTTTTACTTTTAGATATTTTTCTGTTGATCCTTTTACCATCAGTTCTTATGTTGTTTACATTATTACACACACACACACACACACACACACACACACACAGACATATATATATATATATATATATCTATATATATATATATATATATATATATATATATATATATATATGGATCTAGGACTTTTGATCGAAAGATCAAATCCACAAATCCATTACCATCGAACACACTTTAAAAAAAGCACTTTCATTGAAAAAGCACTTTCAATAAAGTATGTTAAAAAAACCCCACAAAATCTAATTGAATGCAGGGGGGCAAGCACCCCACTTTAATATTCTCACTCCGAGGTTGCAGTACAGTGGGGAAAACTGAATTTTCCCTTACCGTACCATATTAAGACTGGAACAACAAGTATACTTACGTGAAAGTGCTGCTTCAGTGAAAAGCACTTTCGCGCAAGTATGCTCACAAAATTGGGATTAGGTAAAAGATGCAGTCGAGCATCTGTACGGATCCCACCCAGTTTGCCACACACAGATTCTGATAGGCATTAAGTTCGATGACCAGATCCCTACATCTTACCAAAATCATCCATGATCCCCAGACAGAAATTTTGGATGTAAGTCTTCAGCCAGTGGATCCATGACTTATCTAGAGATGGGCCTGGTGGTACTGACCATGTTATGGCAGGGGGAAAGAGGAAGCAGTGAGGTAAAGTAGTGGGCAAATAGTATAAATTATTCAACACTGCCCATCAGAATCATTAAATCATTAAACAGGTGCTGGAGAAGCTCTGCCAAGATTTCAGTGTGTGTAGGTGTGCACTATCTAAGTTTATGACATGGAACTCTGCTCTTCTCTTTTATTACCTTGTGCTAGCAAACATACCTTTACAATTCCTGTCCCCCACCAGATATAATACAAAAGGGGCTGACCTCCTAAACTGAGCTCTGGCATAGGAGTGAAGGCTCTCAGACACACCATCATATGCCCTGTAATAAACTTGCAGTAAGTTCAAGTTCATTTCAAAACTTGGGTCACTAGCTGCACGGAAAAACACCTTATTTCTACAACAACAGTTCTGCACATGTAGAAATTTGTTTAAGTGTGATGTATTGCAAAGAGGGTGATGCCTGTGTTGATTCCTTGATGCATTCTGGGTTCTAATACCGCAGTCTGTACCAGCTGACAATTGATTGATTGGTGGATGCTTATTCTCATGCTTCACTCCTCCCATTTCTCTATTTCTGCAGTTCCAGATGACTTTGGGAATTCAGTAGGGTGTGTGTGTGTGTGTGTGTGTGTGTGTGTGTGTGTGTGTGTGTGTGTGTGTGTGTGTGTGTGTGTGTGTGTGTGTGTGTGTGCATGTGTGTTTGTCTATGTATGAGTTTGTGTCTGTGTATTCTCTTTTGATATCTCAGCATGTGTTATATTTTGGCACGCCATCACTTTTATACTGTTGAATACAGGCTATCTATTAAATTGTTTGCAGTTTATGTTTGCTGACTCATTTCCTCCAATAGAGCTCTGTCAGTTTGCACTGTAACTTCTAATGGGTGGAGATTAAGCTTCTTTATGGAATTAGAATATGTCTTCACAATTCAAACAAATCTACATATCTCCAGAACTATAGGAATTACTAAAGAAGTGTAAATGTCAAACTCTTCTGCTCAAATTTCTTTGTAGTGGTAGTATACTTTGGGTTCTAGGTATTAAACTGTATTTTATAAGTCACAGTAAACATATGCCAGAGTTCAATAAAGTCCATGTAGGCTTTGCGTGAGCAGTGTTGCCAGCCAGGAAACAATGTAAAGCAACATGGATAGCAGACCTGTTTGCCTACAGGCAAACTCGGTTAGTGGGATTGCATAGAATGTCATGATTACCAGAGTTTATCATAGAGCAATGTATATGGTGCAAACACATTACAGGACAGTGTATGCAGTGCATAGTATTGGAATCCCATTCCAGGCACTCTGTACAAAAGTTATATAAATGATCTGTAATGGTACATGGACTGCCATATAAAATAAACAGTCAGGGGAAGAGCGTGTGTATTGATTAGGGACACACAATTAATTGTAGGAATAAACTCAGGGAAAAAAGTACAGGTGAAAGATTGTAATGTACAGCAGATGAGGGCATGTAAATGGGAGACAGTTGTAGCAGGTAAACTAATTACATATCAGCATGATACAGTACTGAATGCACAGTGAATATATATGTTATGTGACTTTCAGACGAGATGACATAATAGAGAAGATATCTTTGTGATATAAGCATCCTGACATGAACAATAGATGACATCTATCAGGGAAATTATATAAAATTGGGGCTGGGTGCATGCTGTGAAGCTGTGCAAACTGATTTGCCTGAATATAACTTGTAATGTCATCAGAAGTCTCCAGCAAGTGGGACATAGTTACAGGCTCATGGACAACACTAAACAGATGCATGCACAATCATGGACAACATCTTAATAATACCACCAGTAATCCCTTGTCTCTGACATAACATACGTGATTCTGAATGATCATAGATGGTTCTGAATGAATACACTTGTACAGCAATTATGACATGTCAGCAACCTATGAGGGTAATCAAACACATTGTCCTGACAATGTAACATCAGATGGAGGTGTTAGGAGGGATACTGCTTTACTTGTATGTGACATTATGATCAATCCAGGCTAGTTACCCGATGTCTATATATATATATATATATATGTATATATATATATATATATATATATATATATATATATACATATATATATATATATATATATATATATATATATATATATATATATATATATATATATATATATATACATATATATATATATATATATATATATATATATATATATATATATAGCTATAAATAAATATATATATATATATATATATATATATATATATATATATATATATATATATATTTATATATAACAACTGTATAACACAACATATCCAAGTCACAGAATAATTGCCAGAGTCACCACGGCCAGAGAAACAAAATGTATGACACCAGTAAAATGGAAGATATTCTTTATTAGGATAAGCACTTTTGGATCTCCCGATCCTTCATCAGAATACATTTCCTTTATAAATAAATTTGCAACAAGTACATCTGCAACATGGGTGGGTGCCTTTTCTTTGTGAAACTACAGAGTGACAGTTCCCAATTTTATCACATATAAGCTGCTTAAGGTTACGGTTGTTTCTAAAGGCAAAGCAAGGTACCTCCCCTACAATCCCTGATGTCAAATGAGGAGATGAAAGAGATTGTAGGGGAGGTACCTCAGCGCCCACCCATGTCACAGGTGTGCTTGTTGGAAATTTATTTATAATGGAAATGCATTTTTACATACACAGCAGAAGAAATAATATTATTTTGATAGGTATGCAGACTGTACCAGTAGGAAGATAGTATATATGGCCTACTTATGACCTCTGTGACTCCTTTTATGTGGCTAAAACCATGAGACAGCTAATGGAGAAGGTATCGGAACATTTGAGTGACGTTAGGCAGCAGGAAGCAACCCCCCCCCTTTTAAGAATACTAAAGAGAACGAAGGACATTCTTTTTATTTTAGGATAATAAAGAGTATAGGTAATAACAAGAGAGAGGGAGATGTTAATAATCTACTAGAGAAAGCAGAAATGTGCTGGATAGGCAGGCTGCAGGCATACAAATCTCCTGGTCTCAATGCCTACTTACCAATTAAACCTGCATGAAAGGGAGAAGGCTTAGGAGGCGCGTGTGAAATTTTGATAGAGAGGGTGTGTCATTAAATTGATTGGGTATGTTTTAGTATTTAAAGGTTCTTTAACTGGCTTGTTGTATATGAATCTGATGAAGGATCAGGAAATCTGAAAGTGCATATCCCAATAAAGAAAATCTTCCATTTTACTGGTGTTATACATTTTGCTACCGTGGCCTTGGTGACTGTGATAATTATTCTGTTGCTTGTATATATATATATATATATATATATATATATACATATATATATATATATATATATATATATATATATATATATATATACATATATATATATATATATATATATATATATATATATATATATATATATATATATATATATATATATATATCTATATGGGATCTATACAGATTCCCGATGGCACTTTCTGCTGAAGCAGAAATCACCGAACATACTTAACCAAAAGTGCTGTTCACCGAAGCAGCACTTTCGGATAAGTATGCTCTTTGTGCCTGTCGCACTAGAGTGAGGTAAGGGAAATTTCCCTTTTTCCCACTATAGTGCAACCTCAGAGTGAGAATATAAAAGTAGGGGTTGTGGGTGCAGGGGCTTGCCCCTGCATAAAAGAAGATTTAGTGTTTTTTTTTTTCTAACGCACTTTAATGAAAGCGCTTTTTCGATGAAAGCGCTTTCGTTAAAGTGCTTTCGGTTATTTTGGATTCGGACTTTTGAACTTTCGTTCAATAGTCCTAGATCCATATATATATAGATATATATATATATATATATATATATATATATATATATATATATATATATATACATATACATATATATATATATATATATATATATATAGATATATATCTATATGTATATAGCATAATCTTCACTGTCACAAATGTAACCCATGCCATCAATGTTGTCAATGCTATGTATATATAACAGCTATGTATGTACTGTGTGCATCACCGAAATAGGTATCACACATGCATCTCGTATAATACCTTGATGGGGGTTCTGCGCCATCAGACAGCAATGTTTATGCAACAAAAAGAATGCCTTGGTATGGCCAATAAGTTGTATGAGAGCTCACCATGGCAAAGGTTGTACACTTCAGTTACATAGCAATGGAAGATATATAAGGAGGTACATGAAGTGGGCACATTGTACTCAGTTATTGGTATGATGAAGGCTGTGAACTATGGAGGTATTATGGCCTCTGATGTGGAGCTCCTTCACATACTCAGTAGTTATGTTTCATACAAGGGAGTAATCACCACTTTGGCCACATGCTGGTGGATGTTCCACATACCATCTACCCCAGCTCACAGGACACATACTACTTGGTGTCATTATAGGGGTTTGATGTCTATATTATCATTGGGTTGTGCATTTGTTTTCATAATGTAACAAATCCCCTGATGTTTTTATTTCATCTCATGTGTTGCCATGGCTGTGGCAGCAATTTTTGATATGTGTTGATAACTTCTGTATTATACTAATATCGCAGTTGGAGTCAATGATTGCCTACAATTTGTCCTCCTCCAGACAGCTGGTTGGACACAGGATGTGTATGTCATTCTTGACATCTGTGATTTAAATAATGGACGGGAAAGGGCCTAGGAGACCGTCCTGATTTACGGACCTGCTCAGTGGACTCAAGATATAGGTCATTTAACAAATTTCAACAAATTTAGATGCCGTGTATGTGATCCACTGGTCTACCCATTTGGTGATATAGATGCTTATGGCCACATCTGACAGTGCTGAGTGTATACCTCAGTGCTGACTTGTGTCAAATTCCTTGGCCTGGTTAAGCTCCACAGGATGATAGTCTTGCCATCATGCATGCCTTTGATGACCTATTTGAGGACATCTAACAAATTTAACAGGCATGGATATAGCATTAACAACTCACACATGGCATTTGCACACAGCCAGGATATTACCAGTGTCTATTTAGAAAAGATCTACGATTACATACTGGTCTACTTCTCAGATAAGGAGAATCAGGATGTGTCTACACATGTATGCATCAGGTGCTGCCCCACTCAGATGTATGTATGTTGATATACACCCTTATACAGGAAGATATTCCATCTGAAGGGTAGGTGCATGTTCTAAGTCATGCTATAGGTTATCTGTGATGTTCTCATAGCCCATTGATTCTGTGTGATAGGCCTGGATAAAGGTAAGACAGTGCATACTGCCTATATTCATCTGGTCTAGGGTTTGCACACAATCTCCCACTCAGATATCCTTGAAAAACTCTCCCAGCTGGGGATTAACCCTTACATCACTAAATGATTAAACAGATGGCTCACTGACAGAACAAATTCTGTGAATGCTGGTGAATCAACCTCTACCAGTAGAGCTGTCACCATTGGTGTACCTCAAGGATCTATGCTGGGCTCATTTCTATTTGGAATCTGTTTCTCTACAGACCAGACTAAAGTATATAGCCTTTGGCTTACCATGTCTGCTGATTGTTGCATATTGGATGCAATTATTGAGTCCACTAATGATGTTAACATATTACAGGAGGGGAGGGCACAGAAAAAATATTGTTGCCAAAGCCACACAGTCTATATATAAATTCAAAAATGTGTCATTATGTTTGTCTTCTGGAAAGTGGAATTCCCTACTAATTCCAGCATTGACAACACTCCTCTGTGCTCAAACCCAATGGTGCAAGAACTGGGAACACATGTAAATAGCAATCTGAACTTTGACCACCAAGTTTCCACAGTGGTATGGAAAGGCTATGCTGCGCACCTCATCAGTCAGGCCATCATATCCAGATCTAAGGATGTCATAACAGCACTGTACTCAACCCTCATCAGAACACTAATAGAATATAATGCTCCTTTTTGCATGTACATCACTAGATATCTGCAGCAACTGAAGAGACCACAGGGTTTTCTCATCCAGAGAATAAAATGCCTACAAACCATGTCATGATGTATGTGGATACACAGAAAGACCTGTCACTGTAATCTGTATTGAATAGGATGAGGTGACTTGTGCAAAACCTACAGGCCAGTCTCTGACACAGCCCTGATGGAAATATGGCACATCCACATATCATCAGATTCCGGTGAGAGAAAGATGGTAATAGCAGTGCCCTACAGTCTGGTGTAAAATGCTCTCTCTAATGACAAGCAAATGAACAAACACTTACACACACACACCAGCTGACTGCAGTGAGAACAGAACACTTATCTATCTAAATACACCGACTAGGGAACTCTGTATTTAAGGCAAGTGCCACAGCACAAGTCTGACGTGAAGAGTGTCAGATGACAGTTTATAGGGGATGACATCAGCAGTGTCCCCACATGCTGGTATAAAATACTCAGTCTAATGTCAAGCAAGCGCACAAACACACACCCCAGTTGACTGCAGTGAGATTAGAATTCCTATCTCTCTAAGTACACAGAATAGGGACCTCTGTGCTTTACACAAGTGCCACAGCACAAATCAGACTTTTACAGGGCTGGAGGACAACTTATAGTGGATGAATTCAGCAGTGGATTTGGCGAGAAGATTTTGGGAGGCCTGCATGAAATGGATGTGTGGGCATGTGCAATTGTCAAAATATTGGCAATCCATGGGATTGGATTGGTAACTACAGAATACACACTTATACTCTTCTGACTAGATTGACATACACACACACACACACACACACACACACACACACACACACACACACACACACACACACACACAGACAAGCATACACACACCTATTAGTTGACTCTGATGAAAGCATAACCCCTACACATCTAAGTACACAAACTAAAAAGCTCTATATTTTGCACAAGTGCCATAGCACAAGTCTGACTTTTACAAGACTGCAGGACAACTTTAGTAGATTACATCAGCAGCAGATGTTGGAGAGAAGATGTTGGGAGGCATGCATGAAATGGATGTGTAGGCATGTGCTAGTGTTAAAATACTGACAATCCATGGGATTGGAATAACTGCAGAATACACACTTTTCCTTTTCTGACTGCAGTGACAACAGAACTTTTACCTATCTAAGGACACAGACTAGAAATCTCTGTATTTTATGTAAGCACCACAGCACAACTGAACACAGGGAGAGGGCAAGAAAAAGGCAATGATATGGTAGCACATGTTAGAAGCAAGGCCAGGCAGAACACAGTTTCCCATACCACTACAAGGGACCTCCATATCATATTCAGTTAACACCTGATGATGAATATCTTCTGTCCATCCATGGGGATGACTATGACACAGAAGATGGTGCAAGAGGAATAATTAGAAGTGGTGTGGACACTGCTCCTTCTTACCAATGTCTGCAGATCTGCTCATGATGGGTGGTTTAACTCATTCAAGCCTATAGTGCTTTTTTTGTATACATCCTGTTAAAACCAATATCTCCTTGTGGCATCCAGACCTTTCTTCAGTCTGACATTTTAACTAAGTGACCAACCAGGTTATAATATGCAGAAATAGAGAGAGCAAGGATTTATCAATAAACTGGCACTAAGATTGAAAGTCGAGGATGTTCCACAGTAGAAAAGTCTTGATTATATTATGCTTTTTAAATTGATATTTCAGAAAATGCTCTGGAATGAAGGCATACATGCAGGCTATAAGTGGTGAAACATTCTACACTGCCTAGGTGTTAACTCAAAAATCAGTAGCACATGGTAATATAGAGAAAATTGAATGCTGACAAGGAATGACATAGTTAACACATCACATTTTTTTATTATTAGGTAAGACTTGTACATCATCAAATAATGGAAATTAAGGCAGATAAGTGTACAACTCACCCCCAGTAAGCATCCTTCACTCTTGTATTAGTATTATTATTAATGTTTTCTAATATTTTTTACAGAGTAAGCATCAGAAAGAAAAAGTTCAACTATACCAATACATTTGGATGATGTCAGCAGCAGAATGGGTGTTGCTGCTGCTGCTGCTACTGATGATGACACAGTTATATTTATGAGGCAGCCTGAGGAAAGGGACAGTCAGTCATCATGTTTTAAGGCAGGTTCTTTCATCCAACAACGTGTTAGAAACTCTCCAGAAAATGTCAGTGCAACGGATAGTGAAGCACAACTTGGCATACCATTCATGGCTGAACAGAGGAACACCCCTGAAACTCTACACCAGAATTTCCAAAAGCACCAGAGGATGATGGAAGGCATTTAGAGGCCATTGTGTCCATAATGACATTTTTACAAAGGGGATCCAAGAACAGAAATTTCTTACAGCTACCCCAGGAAACATGTAAAGCATTTGCTGCTCAACAGAAAATGTACTGTGACACTGTTAGAGCTCAGAGTACTGCCACAGAGAATCAGCTGGAAATGGTCAGAGTCTTCCAGGGTATGTCTGATGATTTTCAGTTCTACTTCAAAATGGCAAAGAGCATCCATGACCACCTCCATTTATACACTAGTCGGGACATACCAGAGTCAAGCTAGAGTCAGTCCTGCAAGGAACGGCGGATGGGGTATGGTCAGAACACATAGGGGGAGATCACATGATACTACTCTTGCTTCTCAAGACAGTAATTTCAGTAGTCAAACTGAACAATCACAATCCATTTCACACATGCCATCTCAATGGTCATCTACACCTAGCAGAACCTCATATTCAAGGTCACAGTCATAGTCACACAGTAATCTCAGGTAAGAGATAGCAGGATAACCTCTTATTAGTTTACTATCTTGGACTAACTCACCTTACAGTTCTCATGGTAGCCCCTCCTCCAGATCAGTTGCACTATCACCTAGCTTATCAATAGGAGATGTGAAAGACTTATTTGATCTTGAACTACTGTGAATCAGCTTCATTGATGCAGCTTTCTATTTACTTGAGAGTTTGGGCAGAGTAGTTGCATATATATATATATATATATATATATATATATATATATATATATATATGTGTATATATATATATATATATATATATATATATATATATATATATATATATTTATATCTATACACATAGATATATATATATATATATATATATATATATATATATATATATATATATAGAGAGAGAGAGAGAGATATACACATTTCATTCCTGTAAAACTAGTGGGTACACCAACAATGAACATTTGAAAAAAAAACAGTGCTATATGGATTGCTATTCCTACAGGTGGCAGGCACCTAAATCATAAAAATAGTAATAATCAAACATTTTCAGGAGAAATGTAGCATAAGCAAATGACACATTAAAGTAAGTATCCTACAATGTAGACTTAAACTACTGTCACTACATCCTCCCTACTGCACAAATGATGATAGTTTCTGAAGTCAGAATTTATTGTGTATGACACTATAAAATTAATCTGATATGCGCTATAACAGAATAAAGTAAGAATAAATTGCTATATAAATAAAACATTATATACCTTTGCAATGTGTTACCTCATGAAGTGTCTCTCTGTTGCAGGGATTCCTTAACTTTATATAGTTTGCTAATCATGCCTTTTGACATCACTGAAAATCATTGAGTGCTCGGACATGTCAACAACATGAGTATTATTCAAACAGATAAAAAATATTTTATGATGTAAGAGAATGTCAGATGAAGTGTGGAAGTAGACTATGCACCACACAGCATCACCTCAGATACACTGCATACATCAGTTATATTCCATGTGTTTTTTACAATAAAGGAAACACGAAGCTGAATATCATGATCTATAGTTCTGGATTAGATGCTACCTCTTAACCTGTGCAGTCACATGCCATGCATGAGCCTTACTATTGCTGCCAGCTGGTCATTATTAGTCATACTGAGACTGGAACTGGGAGCTTCATTGACAGCATCAGTCACTTCACCACCAGACCAGTGCATGATCATATTATGCAGAAAGAAACATATAAACATTCTGCACAAAGTAGCTGTGTCATACTGAAGGGCACTCCCAGACTCATGCAAGCACCAGAAACAGCTCTTCAGGAGGCCAAAGGCACTCTAAATAACAAACAAGTCTAGGACAGAGATGTGTTATATGACTCCTCTGCAGCTCCTCTTGGACTTCACATTGGAGTCATGAGCCATGGCTCCAGTGGATATCCAGCATCACCTCAAAAAGAGAGACAGAGAAAGCTGGGGAGGCAAAAATAATACATTAGCATTTAGCAACACAATTTAACATGAATAACTACTTAAATACAATATAAAACATTATTTTTCCACTTAACAACAAGATGACCATTGAGCATCCTATCATGCAGAAAGATTTGCTAGAGTGAGCTAGTGTGTCAGGCAGGGGAATCATGTGCACTGCCAGGATACTCATAGAGATGTTGTTGATGTACCCCCATGCATCAGACACTTCCTGGCAATTGATTGAGTGGTAGCTCTTCTTATGCAGTATCCCTCCCCCTGTGGATCATGAGAGGCTCTGATTGCAACATGGGTGCATTCTATCACATTGAGTGCCTCAGGAAAATGTGCCAGTCCATAAAAGGCATATATAGTCCTGGCTTTGTCCTATGCTGACACTGGGAATTACATATGCTGATCCGCGTATGCCAAGACTACATCCAAGAACTACTCCATTTTCCTCTAGGCAGAAGCCTGTGTAATCCCCAGCTTGCCCCTGGTCTGTTTCTGGAAGGTCTATGTAGCAAATATAGTGAGACCCATACATACTTTAGTGTACACAGGAATAGCAAGTCAACACATTCCTCTAGAGCCCATATCAGGATAAAACATGTCCAGTAAGACCCTTATAATGTCCCTGTCCAGTATGAACTTATCAGGGATTTCCAGATTATCAAAGTTATAATGAGTAATCCTTTGTTGACATTGTTGCCTTTTTGGCTGGCATGAGCAGGTTGATGGAAGCAGTTTTGGCCCAGCCAATACAAGCACCTTAGACCTAGACGTAGAAAAGCTCACAGCAATTGATAGGATTTTCACTGACTACAACTCTGATATATTTGGTGATGCTTCTCTTTAGATAGCACATCTGTGACAAGTGCAGAAAAGTGGGAAAATCTGACTATGAATATTGAATGGAGAAAAATATTCTTCATTAGCATATGAAGATTTACATCTCTCCTCATTTCCATCTCATTATTTGCACATTTGTAAAGGGCTATTCCAGGTCATTATGCATTGGTGTAAATGGCCTCTTTGAATTGCAGCTCAGCTGTGGTCATTCACATACATCTTAGAAAGCCTTAGTGCATTTGTGTAAATGGCTATAAATACCAGCCTAAGATTTTAACTCTATGCCATAGCTAAATACTTTATGAAATTTACCTCTGTTACAGTTAGTGTTGGCTAAAGTATAATTTATGTCATAGGTTGATTATTTTATGAAAATATTCATGTGGCGATGCTATAAATGTCACCTTTTTCCTCTTTTCTGATCTGATTTAAAACTGAAAATCAAAAAAGAAAGCATTGCAGAGAAAAAGAAAGATAAAGAAAGAAAGAGAGGAAGGAAACATTGTCATAAGTGAAAACACAGTGCTCAAGCATCCATGCATGTACATGTTTGATGCAGATTATGTATTCCCAGTCATTTAATTCTGCCATGGCCTTGGTATTTCCATCCCTCATTAGACCCATTATAGAATACAATGCTCCATTTGGTATGTAACTCACAAGACATCTGCAACAACTGAAAAGGCCACAGAAATACCTAACTAAAAGAATCACAGGCCTAAAGCAGATGCCCTATGCTGACCATCTAAAAAAACTCCTCCTATACTCTATCATATATCACCTACTCAGAGGTGATCTCTGCTTAACACACAAGGCCATGTCAAACCCAGAGCTGTTGGACATGCTACACATAAAGAAATCCCAATCCCTCAGAGCCACATGCTCCAGGGATCTAAACCTTGTCATCATAATGAAAATAAACATACTGGAGGGATAGATTCCTGACCCAGAGACTCCCCAGACTCTGGAATAGACTGCCTATACATGTCAAGCAGAGTGCCTCTTTGGCCCTCTTCAAAAGGAACCTTCTTGGTTGGATGGGAGATAGGAAATTCACCCCGGGGATCACATCAGTCGCACTGCTAGACAGGGGTCCAGGGAAGCAAATACTGTGGGAAGAAAAAGCCAGGGAATTGTTATGGCTAGGCTTGTACAGGCCCTAGGGCCGATAGCCTAGTACCAACCTATAAACCTATGAACCTATTCAAGGGATGCATATAACCTACTGTAGAGGATATTTATAATATGCAAAGATGTGAACCTGCATATTCCCCATATACAACACTGCTACATAAATATATTTACATAATATTTCTGAGGTCCATTTGACAACTTTTACATTAGTTTAATATAACAGTTTTAAAAGAACATTATGAGTACAGAACCATAACATAACATAACATAGCATGAGAATAAAATGCAAGAAAACACTCCCCTGGATTCATGAAGCTCGGCGTAAGGCTTCCGCTGGCCGTGCAGCGTAGATGTGGCGTAGTCGTGCCATATGCATATTAATGAAGGCGCGCAGCTGCCACAGCCACATGCATAGGAAACGTGCGCGAGTGCAAGGGGCATATCGAAGTTGCGCAGGGAGGTGCATCAATGTCGGCTTCTGAGGAGCAACCTAAACTGCTGAATATTATATTCAACCAGCAATAGTAATCGTACCTATCAGTGTCCATGGAGACTGAAATGTATGCAAAGCAGAGTCCCTGCAAACAGAAAATGAAGACTCAAACACAAATGCATGGTAGGGAATAACGGGTCCCTACCAGACCTCCCAACCATCCCGAATTACTTGGTTTTTACCGAGTTTTGGGGTCAAAATGAAGGGGTGCCATGATTCCCGAGTGACACCCCTTCATTTCCGATTTTTTTGCTTTCTTTTTTTTTATGTTTTGAATTTCCGCGCTGTCGGAGCTGACGTCATCACGTGCGCGATGACGTCAGCTCCATCAACGCTACCAGCCAGTCTGAATTGAGCTCAAGGAGCTCACGTCATTATTTCCAGCTGGCTGTGAGCAGGCTCAGCAGGCGGGAAATGAAAATTAAACAGTAGCAGCACTAATGCTGCCGAGAATGGGCTGGCTTTACATTACTTTTTTAAACTACTGCAATGCTGCGAATGGGCTGGTGACTGGAGTTATTTTATTTTTGCAAATTTTTTCCAACGTAAATGGACTTTGGGGTTTGGGCTGCAGTCTGAGAGAACGGGATGAAGCAAGCAAGGCATTAGGTAAGGAAACAAAGTGTGTGTGTGTGTGTGTGTGTGTGTGTGTGTGTGTGTGTGTGTGTGTGTGTGTGTGTGTGGCTGGGTTTTCACTTATTGTTAGGTAGCGATTTAGGGTATGTGTCCATTGTATGTTAAGTATCTGTATTTAAAGCAGCTCTGTCCATGTGTGTAAAAACAAGCAGGTAGCTCCGTTTTATGTATGTGAGTGTAAGCAGCTCCGGTTTACATTAGAAATCTTTGTAGCAGCTCTGTTTTAATGTGTGTGTGTGTGAGAAATGCAGGTCTGCTTTACATTTATCTTAGTAGCAGTTTAAGCAAAAGTGTGTGTGAGAAATCTCTGCAAGTCTGTTTTACATTTTATATAAATCGTTGGTGTGTGTGTGATTTAGATTAGAAATCTTGCAGCTCTGTTTAAATGTGTGTTGGAGAAATCTCTGCAAGTCAGATTTGTCTGTGTAAGCAGCTCCGGTTTATATTAGAAAATAGAAATATTTGTAGCAGCTCCATTTTGCAGAAATGTGTGTGTGTAAATTGTAAGCATCTCCGGATTATGTTAGAAATCTTTGTAGCAGCTCTGTTTTAATGTGTGGCTTACATTAGAAATCTTTGTAGCAGCTCCATTTACATTTTACAGAAATCTTTGTACTAACTAAGCAAGCAGTGCAAGTCCATTTTACTGTGTGTGTGAGAAATCCCTGTAATAGCAGCCCCATTTACATTTTACAGAAATCAGTGCAGGTCCATTTTACATTTTAGCAAGCTGTGCAGTTACTCTGACTGTAGCGCATAGGCACCAGGGCTCAAGACTTGCTAGTGAAATGCATGGCTACTCTGACTGTAGCTCATAGGGACCAGGGCTCAAGACTTGCTAGCGAAATGCATGGTGGTAACACAACATTTTATTCTAACAACTTTACAAAATTATACAAGCAATGTTTAAAATGTGCCCCTGGTTTTTGACCTTTTGCCCCCCCCCCCAAAAAAAAAAAAAAAAATAAGAGTGAGAAGCTGTGTAAGATGCCTATGGCTTATACTACTGTCATTCTATGTATAGTGTGGATGTGGAAGTAGACTTTTATGATGGAATTGTTCTGAATTGGGCAACTTTGTCATTATTTGCTCATGCATTTTGTTTCACTGCCTACAGTACAGCCTACTGGAAAAATGTTAAAATAATTTAAAATGCGCTGTAAAAAGTGTGTTGTATTGTACAAGGAATATAATTGAATAAAGTCAGAAAGGTGCATCAAAGAAAAGAGCACATGTATGTTTCTTGTTTTGTGTGCAAGAGGCCAATGATTTGAAAACAGCTCAAAGGTGATTTTTATCCATGACTGACCAAATGCATTTTCTTTGGATGTGGTGTGGGTTTCAATGAATGAGTTTCAAGGGCAGGGAAGTTTTAATGCCAAGTCTATTTTCATTGTGAGACAGTATTGCTTTGTTTACCAGATGTTTATTAGTGTTTGGGCATTGTTGTACTGTAAAATGTAAAAATAATATCCAAATAATCATTGTAGAAGTAAAGCAGTATGCAAACATTAGTGTTTATGGTAAATGAGGCAAAATAGCCAGGTGACGGGGCATTGGAATGGCTGCAGGGGGACTCTGGGGCCATATCTTGGTCATCTTTTCTTCAGTTTACGTTTGAAAGTTGGTATCCTACAATTCCATTGGAGAGGTGGGGTTACGTAATTATGTATGCAAATTAGATGTTAATCAGCATACAGATTTGTACCTATTTTTCATGGGCTTTTCCAGATTTTTGATGTTTCCAGGTTGAGAGGTATGGTCCCTACCCATGAACAAATGACAGGAAAACCGTGTGCCTGTAGTCCAACGTAGTGTAGATAGCTATACCATGTGGAAGTGAAATGTATCAGATGTTAGCGCGCCACCAGTAGGTACGTCCAGTCCAACGGAGAGGGTCACCAGCCGACCCATAATTTGAGGGAGGGAACATAGCTGTGCAGATGTGTCCATAACAAAATACACGAGGAGAAATGTAAATATAGGTAGTGATGGTATGTCTGAATCATATCCCACAAGCCATGCAATAGTCACATACAAAAGGTATGTCCGTATTTCACATACCAAATGTGATAGGACATAGCATATGCATGTAAACAAAACAGAAGGAGCATATAAATGAGCCATAACAACACGGACACATGTAGGCTGAAAGGAACAGTATGATTCGTACCATCGAACAAGATTACCACCTGTCCCACTTTGCGAGCGACAGTCTTTCTGTGGGCAGATGTGTCCTGACACAAACATGTAAAACTGTCAAATGTCCAGAGAATATAGGACATAATTCCTCCGTAGACATCATGCAATAGTTGCATTAAACATATTTCACTGAACATATAATACAGAAATGTCATAACAAACAGAATAAGATACCGAAATGCTACAAGAATAAGCTTAGATATAGGCAAGAATTGTAAGTTCTATCTGCCGAACTGACCGTGGGTATGTGTCGGCCTGTAAAATATGCTGTGTTCACCGCAACTGTCACAGTAGGGTTGCCACCCTTACAAATGGCCAAAGTGGGACACGTTTGGTACAGACATCAGACTGTACAGGCCAACACATACCCACAGCCAGTACAAAGGACAGAACATAACTGTTTTGCCTACAGAAAAGTGTATTCCTGTAGCATTTTAGTTGCTTATTCTATTTCGCATAACAGTCAGGTATTTTAGATGCAAAACTAACTGTTTAATGCAACTATCACATAAAATATAAGAAATATGTTTGTCCTAAAATCTCAGGACATTTGCCATGTTGACAATTATATGTCAGGACACAACTGCCCAAAGAGGGACTGTCCCTCGCAAAGTGGGACAGGTGGTAACCCTATGTCACACTGTGGACAATTGAAAAGGTGGAAACACAACCGTTGATTGTGGGGAGGCAATGTCCACAACAGTCAGACATGTGTAAGGAATAGCTTGGACATAGGAAAAGGTGCCATCCTACCAATGAGTAGAACAGGCTGGCAAAATCCGGAAGGCAGCTGTATAATCTGAACGTGTATGTGACACAGTCAAATGGGTAGTACCCGGATACACCAACCAAGTAATGAAAGTGAAGTAAGGGCGTGTACCTATGTGCGTGAGGTATAGCATGTGGACAGGAAACATGGCAGGTTAGTCCACACAACCATAAAGGTACCCGACACATGTAGGGTAGTCAATGTGTAACTCTGGTCGTGTCATGGGCCAACAACTAAAGTAGTGCTATATGGGGTGTGAGTAATTAGCGTGTGAGGGGTGTGTGTTTAATGGTAAATTCCTCAAAGGCGATACTTGTGTCGTATGTGGAAAAGGTGAACCGGAGGTGTATGAGGGGGCAGTGGGTGAAGTGGAAAGAAACACAACTTCATGTAGAAACAGCTACAAGACAAGCAGACAGGCCATAGTGTAGAACACAATCCCACAAACATATGAATATGGAAATATGAGAGACAAATGTATACATACGGCACCATCACATACCCACAGATGGGTCCTGATGGAACTGGCCAAAACAAATGCAACACACCTGGATGCATAATAGCCTACCCAGCATACCCTCCACAACACACAACCTGCCACCATACCAGAACATCCACCAAATCCAGCCGTACTTGGTCCACTGGTTTGTTGCAGAAACAGCTACACACAGTGACCCCTACGCATATGTAGTAGGTATTGTCACCCTAGGCAGTGTCAGGATTGCAAACCGTGTGTCCCCTGCAGGTAAAACCCCCTGCATATTTTCGTGAAGCCACAAAAATCTTCGGTATCTAACTTGTTTTCGTCTTGACCAATTTTTGGGATATCCCTCATGGGATGACCAACTTGTGTAAATAGTAAAATGGGTATGACGACATGATGTCCAATCCAGTAGATATCTGATCACAAGTCAGAATGTGTAGTGGAGGTCCATGACACTGTCCAGCCCTTAGTGGGCATGCATAACCTACCACCCTGGATAAAATACCTTCCTGTGATGCACGTGTCCAGAAATGAATAGGAGGGAGAATATAATGCACACATTTGCAAAGTGGAAAACGGCATGAGGGCGAGGAAGACACTACGTAAACAGGTCAACCCTGATCAAGTGTGAGGGACACTGACTATGTGCAGTCGTGATTGACCATACCTGTCAACCTGTGTGAGCAAGATATCTGGACAGAGCCATGAATATAAGTGAGACAAAGGTCCAAACTCAGAGACAATCTGTAAACATATCTCTTAGAAACATAGAATTTGATAGAATAACAATTTGCACATTGGCATTAATGTCTGGTGTATGAAGTCTGAAACCCAACTGTCTGTCAGCATGTTCCGACTGCAGTCTTTAATGCTGAGCTACTGCTGTGCCAGAACACAACAGCTTATTACAGAGGTCCATACCACTTAACTGTCCGGATATTCGCAGAATGAGTAGGGTCACCACCTGTCCCACTTTGCGAGTAACAATCCCTCTGTAGGCAGTTGTGTTCTGTGAAAAAAAATCAAGACATAGCAAATGTCCTGAGAGTTTATTTCCTAATTTACTTTAATAGTCACATAAAACGGTTATTTTAAATATGAATCCTCAAATGTTACTAGAATAAGCTATATGTACAAAAAAGGTTAAAGTTCAGTACTATGCATGGCTGTAGATATGTTTTGTCCTGGAAAATCTGACATCTCTACAGAACATGTCCCACTTTGGGCAGTCGAAAAGGTGGAAACCCTAAGAATGACCACAGGTTTGCCCCATAGTGCTGGTGTGTGCCTCCGACAATCTGCACCAGTGTGGTAAATAGCTGAGGATTGACGTCAGTAAATAATGAGAAATATCCTGAGTATAAGACTCCACAACCTGCAGAAAAGTCATGTTAATACAAGACCTAGCATTCTATCAACATTGTAAGCTTGTAAGAGCAATCGCTAAAATGTGTCCCTAATTGTCCCCCCATCGTGTAGGTTTTGCGCAGGTTCGGTGCTCTAAGAGGTATGGTCCATACATATTTACAGGAACAGCCCTTCACACTTGTGTAATGTACAACCGCATACCTGTAGTCACTTCATGTCCAAAAATAACAATCCCCGTATGACTGTATACAGGTAATAGTCAAATGTGAATGGGAACACCCCTCACCGGGGAGTATGGACTGTAACAAACCCACCCATAATATGTAATGCCAACAGAATTAGCTGCTGACAGGTGCCCAAACACCTGTGTCTATAAACACAGGTAAAACTTCAAAATAGGGAGATAAGCCCTGTCAATACACTTCGTCTGACATTTGACCTCGGCCAGGGAAGTTCCGTTCACCAGGTGG
Organism: Protopterus annectens; assembly: GCF_019279795.1. Lineage (NCBI taxonomy): Eukaryota > Metazoa > Chordata > Ceratodontiformes > Protopteridae > Protopterus > Protopterus annectens. The sequence continues at coordinate 837,846,269 of NC_056729.1, read as the reverse complement.
ACAAGCCTAAACCCAGATCACTACATAAACACCCTGATAATCAAAGACCTCTATGTGGCTGAACTATATGACTTGGTGTTCTGCATACCCTCAGAGTAATTAACAATGCAGCCGGAGTCCACAGCAGTAGGCAATAGGGAATGTGTAATATGTAGTACCGCCTTTTTCCCAGCAGGAGAATGGATGCCTGTGTCATAGGTGAAGTGGTGAGGCGTATGTTGATGTAGCTAAGTACTATGGGTATGCATATCAATGAGGGAGAACAACAATAGAATAGTGGTTCCAGTATCCGGCCAATGTGAATGTAGTCCCGGTTGACCTATGACCACTGCACATATAACTTGAAAGTGTAATTAAAGCGTTCATGCAGTACACACATTTAAATATGTAAAGGTGAACGTGTGTTTCGCAGTAGTCCATAAACTGAAATACAGATATGTAACTGTTATGGTCAGAATTATGAAAGTTCACGGAAGCACAATTATCTATGAAACATATGTAACCCACAATAAGGATATGCAAGTGCACCTGCACGTGTGTAATCTGCTCACAGAATAGAAAATGAATGGTGTTTTCCCCACGTTCCATGTACATGGCTCATACCTGTGACAATCCCCACATATTGCCCTAACAAACATAGAAAGTGGATAGAATAACAGGTGTGTCACTAGCATGGATTCTCTGAAGGATATGAAATCGTAACCTGAAATGTTTGTGATTATTTACCAACATCAGTCTTTAATGATATGCCACTAACTTGCCAGATAGACACAAGGTTATGAAAAATGGACCACAAATAGGGACAATCCCCAGATATTGCTTAACAAACAAAGAAAGTGGATAGAATAACAGGTGTGTCCCTAGCATGGATTCTCTGAAGGGTATGAAGTCGTAACCTGAAATGTTTGTCATTATTTACCAACGACAGTCTTTAATGATATGCCACTAACTTGCCAGATAGACACAAGGTTATGAAAAACGGACCAAAGATAAGAGGCAAACAGCTGTACATGCAGCAGAAATCTGTACAGTTGAAAGGTATGATATGGAGATATATATATATATATATATATATATATATATATATACACATATATCCACAGACATAATCCAAAGCAAATGACGAGATGAGGAATGTACAGACATATGTATATATGTACAGATATATATAGCTATACACACACGATGCATGAATAGATATATACACAACAAACATATGTCCCTGTACATATAACACATGTACATAAATAGTGACCTAATATGGATAGACAGACAGACATGCATAAAAGGAGAATACACCGATGGTTTCCAAACCATTTCCCAGAAAGTACCAGTGTGACAGGGCCTGCAAGTTCTACATGTTAAACATGAATATAGGTGTCCTTTGCAGGTCCCCAAAAATTGATCCGTATGAAGTGCAAACCGTCATTGATGCAAAAGAAGTCACACCTGCAACTACGATATAGCTGTACATGCAACAGTAGCAGGTGCAAGGATAATAACACATGGGTCGATTGAATGTATGACATACGAGCTGATATCCGCAGAGTGGGGAGAGCTCGGAAGTGTCCTCACACTTTATTATCGCTCACATTAAACATGTCTAATGGGTACTTTGGAGGTGTGTCAAGTATGGGAATCATGGGTATGCAGAATTGGGCCAAGGTGCTGGTTGGCACAGATCTATTAGGTACGCCCCATGGGAGTGATCAATATACCTATGTGGGTATAGCACATGCCTATATTCACCAAAAAGGTGCAACCCACCCACTGGATATTGTGTAAACCATTGGGGGAAGATGTAGGGACCTATATCAGTGTGATGTAGGTGATTATCATGGATGGACATGCATACGACCAAGATGGTAACCATACATGCCAGAATGTCAGAATAAGACAACTGGACTAAGGCATAGTACACAACAGACAAATAGGGACTATATTAAATATACCTCAGACAAAGTCAGACCGTTGATAGAATAATTGTGTAGTCGGGAATATGAATGTTATGAGAGTTAGTAATCATGAAATAGAAATGTCAGTCATGATTACCTAACCACACAGTCCATCATGGCTTGCCAGCAATCTATCAGAAAGGCACATTATCATGACAAATGTAACAGAATCATAGGTCAAACCCCAGGGCGTATACCCATAATGTGTTCAGATGAGAGGTATGAAGGTAACCCGTCCTAATGAAATGTACAGAACTAGTGATACTAGGTGGACAGGTTAGAAGAAAGACATCAGGACAAATGACAAAACATGTACAACTCATAAGCATGGTTGTCCACAAATGTGAATTAAAACGTTTGGCCTGTAAAAGTCAATGTGGAAGGTTAATAGACTCAAATGACATTTGTCCCTCAGGGTGTCATGCAGTGTCACTGATACAGTGTCCAGTCCACCATACTCGTACGTGAGCTCTGCCACTGACGGAGAGCACAAATACCAGCCTACACATAAGGTACATGATGGAATAAGTAGTGTGGATAAGCACCTGTTGGCCTGTGTGAGGAATATAACCCAGTGGGTGGGTGTGTTCAGTAATAGGAATTTAATGGTAACTGGCCTGTGATGGCACCATGTATTGTGTGTATTGGCATAACTGTACGAATTTGCAGATGTATGCCTCATATGTGTGGTATGTTCCTCTCACAATCTGTACCTGCATACCTCTCAACTGTACAGATTTTTGCAGAATGTCCAGAGTTTTGCCTCATATATTTGGTACATTTTTCATAAAATAGTGATTTTCTGGCAAATAGTGCAAACCATTAAAGGCTGAATTTAGAAAATAATGAGAGACATTTGAGTTTCAGCCTTCATACCCTTCAGAAAATTCAGGCTAATGCAAAACCTGTTATTCTATCAACTTTTTAAGTTTGTAAGAGCAAAATTTAAAAACTGGCCCTACTTTTGGGCTTTTGCCCCACTTTTAGTTATGACTTTGTCCAGATTTCCAGCTGTCGGAGGTTGAGAGGTATGTGTACCTGTCTGCCAAATACCTGAGAACTGATGTCATTAAATAATGATAAACATATATGTTTAAGACCCCAAATCCCTCAGAAAGGGCATACTAATGCAAAACCTATAATACTGCCAACTATCTACGCTTGTAAGAGCAATATGTAGAATCTGCCCCTATCTGTCCCCCCATCATGTTAGGCCTTGTACAGATGTGTTGCACTAGGAGGTTGATAGGTATGATCAGAAACAGATACATGTCTGAGGAAACAGCATTATCGACCGCAAGATAACGCAGGAGGTATGAAAAGTGCTGCAGTAGGAAGTTCATCCGCAGGTATGTGCTGACATGTCAAATGACACAACAGTCTACAGGAAGTACCTATAGGGTGTCACCTTTACCAGTGATGACAGTGGGACATACCCACAGCCATGCATACACCACAAATAGACATAGCACACAGCAAAGCCTAGGCCATGATACACGACACCTTCGGCGTTTATGGATTGAGTGAGAGTACAGCAAGGAAAGATGATTGCCAGGCTATTCAGCAAACACCCGTAGGTGCGTGCAAGACCGCCCGTGACACGAACATTGCGCGGACAATGTTGTGATTTGCAACATACCTCATTTGTATGTGTAAGCTATGCAAATGATATAATTATAGGGTTGCCACCTTTCCAAATGGCCAAAGTGGGACATTTGTGCTACAAACATCAGATTTTGCAGGGCAAAACATACCCACGGCCAGTACAAAGGACAGAACTTCAGTTGTTTGCCTGAATAAAAGTTTATTCTTGTAGCATTTTTGTTCCTTATTCTGATCCGTATAACATGTAGGTGTTTCAGATACAGAATAACTGTTTTATGCAACTATTACATACAATATAGAAAATACTTTTGTCCTAAAATCTCAGGACATTTGCCATTTTCTCACAATATTTTGCAGGACACAACTGCCCAAAGAGGGACTGTCCCTCGCAAAGTGAGACAGGTGGTAACCCTATGTAACTACGCGATACATGAACCAGTAAGCTGTCCATTCAAGAGCAGAGTTATGTGCAGAAATGTACCCGGATGTTATGCGACTAATGTTTTGCACGTTGCTAAATGGAGCAATGACAGCTGCAATTACAGTATGAATACAGTCGAAGAAGCATGCCAATGTCCAAGTACAAGGCCAGTGGCGGCTTTGTCCATTGGATATCAATGAACCAGTAGTTGTCCTCTCCCGATCCCTGGTGTGGAAGCATAGCGCAGCACCACAAGAACGCGCTGCGCTTCAACACAAGACATATGGATAATATACATACAAAATGTAGGTTTAGTTAGATGTTAATACACCATGCAGATGAATGGCTAGCCGGAGACAACATGGCTACTGCATACTGGTACCTATGTGTGGAAGTGCTCTGTCAGAGATGTAACGAAGCATTTGTAGGCAATTTAAGGCAAGTGAGGCTGAGGATAGTGAATCACAACATGTCATGCCATATGGGCCAAGCCTCTACTGTGTAGTGTAGGTTAAGGGGACTATTAGAGTAGAAGATAGATGACAACAGGAGTGTGTATGTACAAAACACTGTAACCTCACTGGAGCAATGTCACATGTGTGCTGTCAGTACTCAATGGAAGAGGCGTGTCATGAGCTATCCCAGGGAACGTCAGGAGACTGACAGCGTATGCCATGGATACCACCGATGTGACATGCAAACCTGCCCAGAGTGTGTCTGTGCCCGTGCATGCCAGTAAGCCCGAGTAAGTATGTGTGTGTGCGTGTTAGCCCGTGTGTGCATGTGGAAGAACGAGTAAGCTAGTGTACAAATAGTGAAGCCCGTGTAATGTTGTGTATGCATTTGTAAGCAGGTATACATGTGTACTACACACATCACAAATGTACTGCACACACAGACACACATGCTGCCAATACTACACACATCAGTGAAATGGCACATGGATGGGGACTACATCATCAGAGGTAACTGTGCTGTAAACTATGCTACAGTGATGGTCATAGCTGCAATGCATCATGCCTGCTGAAGTACACCTGGAAGTAACACACTATGTGTTAACAGCATGCTAACATCAATACAGTGAAATAAAGCCACTGTGTGCAGAAACACCAGGTTAGTCAGATCCTGCATCAATGTTACACATCACAGGTGGTGGCACAGGTGACATCATATGCACAGGGTGTGGTGTTAACATGTCCATAGCTGTCATAGAGCCATCCAATGTACACTTAGGTGTGTGCGTGTGAGGGACAACGGTTATTGCATGGCCCAGTGGTGGTGCAATGGGTGTGTGTATGTGACAGCTGTAGCTGTTTGTGGTAAGTGTGTGTGTCTGCATATACACAGGCACAGCATGTGTCAGCCATATACAGGAGATTCTGGGGCAGTCACAGACCGTACCTGCCAGGCTGTAGAGATCCCCATTACTGGCCATGGACACCCCTCCATGCATCCAACACAACCCAGTCTTGCACCTGTCAATGTCTACACATACAGTCCTGGGATATGTACCACAACCTGTGGATAAACATGTGTCTGTAATGTTAACCTGGGGTGCATAAACTTGACAGTTACTACAGATGGATATGAGCCATACTCACACTCCAATGTAATAACCACCGCTGAATGTTTCAGAGATCTGCATACGACCACTCAAAGGTGCTGCACTAACCTTGTTTCCAATGCCCATGTAATACCCAGCAACACAATAACCGGTCACTACACACGTTTAACCAACGATCACTACAGCACACAGTATGTGCACTATCACAGAGCCATAGCAGATGTACATACATTCAAGGTGTTCACTTACAGACAATGCAGCACAGTCAAGAGTGATAATCCCAACATACATATCTATATACAATATATATGTATATATATATATATATATATATATATATATAGCTATATACATACATATATCTCTATAGATTATATATATATATATACACACACATATATATATATATGTAGATAGATACATACACACACACACACACACACACACACACACACACACACACACACACACACGTGGCAGGGTTGGGAGCAGAACATAAATGTAAGCACTGTACCACATGACAGCATGATGCAGTTACAAAACGCGCTACCATGAACAGCGGATCACATGATTCACACAGGCACACATCTAGCCTGCAGACAGCAGCATCAAAGGCAAAGACGGATGTTATGGAGACTGAATACTGTCAAAGCAATGTACTGTTGTCATGCAGCTGGAAACACACACACACACACACACACACACACACACACACACACACTTGGGCCGGGAGTCGAACATACACCTAACTACCCTAACACACTACAGCATGACGCATTTACAGAACGCGTTACCAAGATTACTAAACACAGCACTCCCAGAGGCCTACTTCTAGGTGAGTGACATCATCTGTAAAGGCAAAGACATCGGTAGCAAACTGCTGTGGTGTGCGGCATCTAAAAGCAAGACTGAGTCCCCAGGTGGATGGGAGCATGCACGCAAACATACACACACACACACACACACACACACACACACACACACACACTTGGCAGGACTGGGAGTCGAACATTCACCTAACTACCCTTACACACTACAGCATGATGCATTTACAGAATGCGCTACTGAGATTACTGAACACAGCACTCCCAGAGGCATACTTCTAGGTGGGTGACATCATCCACAAAGGCAAAGACGTTGGTAGCGATCTGCTGTGGTGTGCGGCATCTAAAAGCAAGTCTGAGTCCCCAGGCGGATGGGAGCATGCGCGCAAACACACACACACACACACACACACACACACACACACTTGGCAGGGCTGGGAGTCAAACATACACCTAACTACCCTAACACACTACAGCATGACGCATTTACAGAACGCGCTACTGAGATTACTGAACACAGCACTCCCAGAGGCATACATCTAGGTCAGTGATATCATCCGCAAAGGCAAGGACGCCGATAGGGAATGTATAGAGAGTGAGCAGTCTGATAGCATATTATTGTCCCAAGGTATACGTAGACAAACACATGGCAGTGGTGTGATCAGGGCAACCAAATATCTATGGAGCACTACAACAACACTACAAGGATACGGGACGCACCACAGGCAGTACATCCTTCAAGACAGCAACCAGTGTGTTCAATGTAGGCACCCATCATGGCATTCAAAATGGACACCTGTTGCCTGGATGACCACCATCACTATACAGGATGTCAATGGCCATGCCCACATGCTTAGTATCACACGTCTGTTTGGAAAGTACTGTGTGTCCATCTACACAATGGCGTACTGGGCATGCTCACACACTTAGCAGTTGCAAAGGGCCATCTTGCATGCATGCACGTGGATTCTAAACACAGAAGGGCACTGTTTGGAATGTACTGTGTGTCCATCTACACAACGGCATACTGGGCATGCTCACACACTTAGCAGTTGGAAAGGGCTGTCTTGCATGCATGCACATGGATTCTAAACATGGAAGGGCGCAGTTTGGAATGTACTGTGCGTCCATCTACACAACAGCGTACTGGGCATGCTCACACACTTAGCAGTTGCAAAGGGCAGTCTTGCATGCATGCACATGGATTCTAAACACAGAAGGGCGCAGTTTGGAATGTACTGTGTGTCCATCTACACAATGGCGTACTGGGCATGCTCACACACTTAGCAGTTGCAAAGGGCCATCTTGAATGCACACAGATTCTAAACACGGAAGGGCACAGTATGGTATTACTGTCCCCAAGTACATGAAGGCCACTCACATGTATTGACCAGTACACACTCTGGTGCTATCACAGATGTCTCAGGTGCATATCACAGAGGTACACACCACATTCTACAATGTAGCTTTCTGACATCACCATGTCATTGGACCAGCAATATACAGCCATACATTAACACAACACCGTGTGACTCATGACCAGTGCACTGTACATAGGTCTACAGCAACTGTGCAGACTACACATGTACCGACAGGGTTCCATCACGTGTTATGCATTGCAATACCACTGTACATAACCAGGTCAGCTCTACACATACCAGGTGCCCTGGATCTTACACAGCTGTGACAGATGACTGCCACTGTACACCAACGAACACACATGTTAGGCTATGTCATACATGTAATTGCAGTGGATATGTGCATGGACCACACACACGACACATATGTACATAGCATAGCTTTTGCTGTCATCTGTGCAGGCAAGTGGCTACAGCAATCCTACGCACGCAAATGGATGGTGGGTCCATGGCTGTTGAATGATAACAGTACATGAGGCAGCACTGTTGACCGAGGACACATTCCCTCTGTACTAGATACTCATGACACCCATCTTATCATACAACAGTCCACATATTATGTATGCAAACACACATGTCCACCAATTGCAATGCATATAAACATGGTTAAATGACAGGCATGTAGGACCAACACATATGTACAATCTGTAGTGTGCATGCAGCTACCATGCATGTGCAGTAGCTGATGTAAGTAACTAATTTGTGCCTAACTACAACATGCAGTTGCAATGCAGCCCCATCATTGACACCTGTATATGGTGACATACTGACAGTACAGTAGGATGTAGAGCAGGTATGGATGGATGTGTGTACATAAAGTGGTGATCCACCTATGTAGAAGGATGTTTGCCAGGGATGGCTCACAGGTGTGTCACACGCCATCCTACCATTACATGTGCAAACAGTACGCTATGTTACCGTTACTGGACGGTGGAGACATAAAACCTATACAGCGGTCAAGTGTCACCGACAGTATGTCATTTGACACCTGTAACACTTACATCCTCCCGTGTGCATATAGCAGCACAATTGCCGAAGGTAGCGTTGGTACACATAATATGGCCAATACTGCTGCATGTCTGTCAGACGTATCATCATATAGCAGGTGTATCATTCACAGTACTGCCATGTGTGTTTGCTTGTGTGACCATATATGCCACATATGGTGCGGAATACATCCCAATTGTTACACACCCCTATACACCATTGTAGAGATCTGTACATAATGCAGTGTGGAATGCATGATGTAGGCAGGTGTGGTGTGTGTATCACACACATCAGCTATCCATATGTGTATGACATTTGTGGTCTCCACAGTGTGTGTGTGTGTGTATGTAGGTGTGTATGGCTGTCTGGTGCATGGAGTGAGGGTGTATAATACCATACAGAAAACACAGGATCCCTAACCCTTCATGGTGATGCAGTCCACTTCCCTGTTGATGCCATTGGCCTCAGCCGCACTGGCTACCTGTACAAATTCTTTCTCGCTGTCACGTCATGTGGGTTCACAGTACTGTGACGGTGATGACCACATAGGCAAGGGTCTTCACCTTTACACTATGGGGTGTGCGTTATAGTGTTGTTGACCCTGTGAGTGTGAGTATGTTACTGTAATGTGACAGGGTAATACTGCTACACAGTGAGGCCTCATGCTATCAAGTGGCCTCTAACATTATCATTGGCCAGACCGCTGTGTACAACCCCTGCACCATGTCAACATACCTGTGATGTGACCTGGTATGGATGTCACGTCTCTAGCCACTGTAGCCTATTAAACTGCCCACATGCTTCTGGATCAGTATATGTGTGGACATCTGTGTTATGTTAGACTTTACAACAGTCAGGCTGAGGCTAAGTATAGCATGCTGATATTGCCATATGTGCCTGTGAGTACTCCACAGTTACACATGGGAGACTGCAAACAGTGCTACCTGTAGGCACATGCAAGAAGACCATAAGGAGGGAACCAGGGCATCATTACCAACATGCTGTTACTGTTGTTACTGAGACACATACTGTGAACATATAACAATGCATGCTAAACCTGTACTACATGGTATGTTTGGTGTGTGTCAACAGTACACAACTAATGTAATATACATGTTTCTCACTATTCACACACAACTAATGTAATATACACTTCTCTCACTATTCTTACACAACTAATGTAATATACACTTCTCACTATTCTGTTCACCCTGTGCATCAGACCATTTGAGCATGTCCCTGCACCAGTGGTGTGGATGACAGGGATGCGGCACAGGCTTCATCATATGCACAGGGTGATAATGTTTGCCAGAGGCATAGGCTGCACCAATGGATGACATCTTGTGTGTGGGTAAGGGCCAGTGATATGATTGGACATGTCTGTTCAGTATGCATGTGGGTGTTGTGGTGCCCTGCAGATGTCTTTGCTGTGTGCTTGTATGTATGCACACAGTTCTGCCTTTTGTGAGGCCTACACGGGGTATTATTGACTGCTCCAGATTGTACAGACCAGGTTGTACAGCTCACTGTGTCTGGCCACGGCCACATGACCTGTGCCTGCTAGGGGTTGCACAGGCACTACCAGGTGGAGGTACAGCTTGGCTACTGTCCGACGACACATGTCCACTGGAACTGTGTCCCCACTGGGAACGTCCATAGCCATGTCCACATAGCCTGCTGTGTCCTGGTGTGGACAGCACAGCACCAGATGCACTGCTACTGCTACCAGCACTATGGGAGCGGACATGTGAAGTGGCTTGCTCACGTTGACCTGCACTAGGTGGTGTAGCTGGCCTATATCCACATGGCCTATGCCTCACTCCTACCAGATGTTCCAGCACAGACAGCTCACACTCGCGGATTGCCATGCCACGGTCAAGGATTCCGACCATGTCACCCAATTGCCTGTCCAGAACATCAGCAATCTGCTGTTGGGCATTTGCCAATGCCTGGATGTTGTCATTTAGGGTATGGATAGCAGCCCTCTGCAGCCTCTGCCCTTCTCTGTTCTGCCGTTCAGCACGTGCCTGTGCCGCCATTACAGTCTGGAGCATGCATCTGGTGATACCAGCTGCTGCGCTCTGTCCTGCAGGTGCATGTCTGCCAGAGGTCCTCCTACGAGCAGCACCGGCCACATAGGTTCATAGGTTCATAGGTTGGTACTAGGCTATCAGCCCTAGGGCCTATACAAGCCTAGCCATAACAATTCCCTGGCTATTTCTTCCCACATTATTTACTTTCCTGGACCCCTGTCTAGCAGGGCGACTGACGTGATCCCTGGGGTGAATTTCCTTTCTCCCATCCAATCGTCAAGGTTCCTCTTGAAGAGGTCCAAAGAGGCACTCTGCTTGACATGTATGGGCAATCTATTCCAGAGTCTGGGGAGTCTCTGGGTCAGGAACCTATCCCTCCAACATGTTTTGTTTATTGTGATGACAAGGTTTAGATCCCTGGAGCGTGTAGCTCTGAGGGATTGGGATTTCTTTAAGTGTAGCATGTCCAACAGTTCTGGGTTTGACATGGCCTTGGATGTTAAGCAGAGATCGCCTCTGATTAGACGATATGCAACAGAGTATAGCTGGAGTTTTTTAAGGCGGTCAGCGTAGGGCATCTGCTTTAGGCCTGTGATTCTTTTAGTGAGGTATTTCTGAGGCCTTTCCAGTTGTTGCAGATGTCTTGAGAGGTACATACCAAATGGGGCGTTGTATTCTATAATGGGTCTAATGAGGGATGAGTACAGTGGGACAATGACCTCCTTTTTTCTGGATGAAAAGCCCTTCGTGATGAGGTGTGCCACATAGAAGGATTTCCTGACTGTTGTGGCGATGTGGTTATCAAAGGTGAGACCACTGTCCACCTGTGTCCCTAAGTCTCTTATCACACTTTCTGTGTTTAGTGTACTGCCACCTATATGGTAATTCATGGATACATGTTTTTTCCCAAAGGGATAACAATACATTTCTTGGCATTGAGCTTGAGCCCATGGCTCTGGCACCAAGCATCTGTTTCTGTAAGGCCCTTTTGTAGAGTATCCACATAATTTGGGGATTCAATAATGGTTCCCAGTTTGCAGTCATCTGCAAACTTTGTTAGCCAGAGTCCCTTAGTGTTGACCTGTACTTCAGAGAAGTAGATGCCAAACAAGAGTGGCCCCAGGACTGAACCCTGAGGTACTCCACTTGTCACTTGTCTGGAGCTGGATTTGGAGTCAGCTACTTTTACAGTGTGGGTTCTATCAGTAAGCCATTTAGCAACCCATTGGGTGACATAGGGATTAATGCCCAACTTAGTAAGTTTATCTATGATTCCAGAGTGGGGAATGGTGTCAAAGGCCTTGGCAAGGTCTAGATAGGCTGTGTGGACCACCTTACCCTTGTCCATGGCTCTAGAGACTGATTCAAAGAAGTCAATCAAGTTCAGGAGACAAGATCGGCCCTTCACAAACCCAAACTGGGTGGTGTCCAGTGTTTGAAGGTTGCCAATGTCTTTGTTTATAAGTTCCATGATAATACACTCCATGGCCTTGCATATAAGGCTTGTCAGACTGATGGGACGGTAGTTTCCGGGATCCAAGGTGGATCCCCCCTTGTGGATTGGGATAACTGTAGCTCTGCACCACTCAGTGGGCATGAAACCTGAGGTGAGGCTATGATTAAACATGACACTTAGGTGAGGTGCCAGTTCATATTGTAGTTCATGTAGTACACAGCCCAGGATGTCATCTGGTCCCATGGATGCTGTATTCCTGGCTTTAGAGAGTGCGTTTTGTACCTGTGTGGCCGTTATTACTGGAATTTGGCAATCTTCCGATATTGAGATGGGCCATTTAGGGGGTGAGATTGGGGTGAAGTTGGCACTGAATCGATCTGCCAGGATATTGGCAATATCCTTCGGATCAGTATATTTAATGCCATTCTGTTTTAGCTCAGAGCAGATCTGAGCATTGCCATTTAGATTCTTGACATAATTATAGAATGCTTTGTGGTTGTCTTTGGAATCTTTGGCAATTTTATTTTCGTAACTAGCTTTGGAGGATTTTATGAGGCATCTCAGTTTCTTACTGAGGCTAGTAAGGGAGTTTTTGCATCCTGGGATTTTCCTCTTTCTGCAAAAGTTTCTTCCTTTTGTTGTAAAGTTTGTTTATGGCAGGGGACCACCAGATTGGCTTCCTTTTTTTGGATGAGAGCATTTTGGTTCTATTTGGGATGGCACGATTCATGCATGAGTGGATGTGCTCATACAGTGCCATAGTGTAGGATTCAGCAGTTGAACTTTCAGTTCCCGTCTGCATGGGTGTCATGAAGTTTGTCACTTCTGACTTGAGTAGCATGAAGTTGGCTTTGGAGAAGTTTTTTATGGTGGTTTCTTTACTGGGGGGTGGAGGTGGGATGTGGATGTTAAGGGTGATTAGCTTATGGTCAGACCTGACTAACGAGGGCACATCTGCAGTCATTACACTGACACCATGGTGTGTAGACACACCTTCTGTAGCCACCACACGTTCCTGTTCCACGGTAACAGACGCTGACTGTCCTTCCTCTATGGCCACTGTTCATGCGGTGTGTGTTGGCAGCAGAACTGTGTGCGGAGAAGAAAAGGACAAAGCTGGGATGGCAACCATTGGCACAGATTCAGCCCCTGACAACCCTGCCTGTACCTCATGCATATGTTCATCACTGCTAGTATCTGTGGGAACACTAACATCAGGTGGACCGCAGGAGGGTAATGCACCTACATCACCTGTGAATGCAAAGAAAGACTCTAAATTACAATAGACACACACACACACACACACACACACACACACACACACACACACACACACACACACACACCATGCATGTGATTTGACAGATGGCATGCAGCATGCCTGTGATATGGCAGAGGGCATGCAGCTCAGGCATTAATAGTGTTAGTAAGCATACCTCCCTGGGGTGCACACTACAGCAAGCAGGTGTCATATCAGTAGTCATGCAGTTCACACAATCATGGTAGTATGCATGCACCCCCATGATACACCATGTGGACCAGAACAGGATAACAGTATACATGGCTAACATGACCTTGACATGTAATCTGCTGAAGTGTGCATTAACATACATACATGTCTGACACAGTGGTGTCCTGACACATGTACAGCATTGTAATGGGCATCACATTGCAGTGCTGTCTGTATGCCCTATAGACAGAATCATGTTTAGCAAATGTGCATGAGCATGGAAGGGTAGTGCGAGCCGTCTACATTGCTATACAGTGTGAAGTACAGACACTGTGCCATTGCATGGCATCATGAGTCATCTATATTGCTGTACAATGCATAATATGTACACATTGCATAGCCATAACTGCATGCAAACCCATGACATAACTGGGGATTGTGACCCACGATGCTGAGGTGTATACACACCAAACCATGCTGTGTCAAGTGACAGGTCAGTGGAGGACCTACAGATCACACCCCTGCACAACAACTACAGGGTCTTAGCTGCCTGGCAACCATGTCCACACATAGTGGACATGTCAATTCACCATTTCCCACATGACATTGATATACCACACACCCGAGGTGCACAGCTAATGGTGATGTCCTGCAGCAGCAAGGGAAATGTACAGTATCTGTGGCCTGATGTGATGTCAATGTCTGTGGAAGCTGTACAGGTGACTACTGTCATGCTATGACACAGTCGTTATGTTCAACAGATCTTATATGGTAGACGTCAGTGACACCGCCACTAGCTGTACACAGGCTTTTAGGATGTCCAGTGTACTACATCAAATGTATAATCAGTCAACTAAGGCTATAATTGGACCATGTGTGGACAATGTGCAACAGGGTGTGTACACATCACATCTACTGTGTGGCTACGTGTCTCTGGCCATCCCCCATGGCCATGTGTGCACATGTGTTGACCAAATGTGTGTGATGGCCATCTCACATGTCTGTGTTGTCCCATATGACATACACTCATCGATGTCAGATATGTCACCATCCACAGGGCTATGCAGACAACAGGTTGTATGTTTGGTATGTGGATTATGGGTCATGGGATAGTGTGACAATATTGCAGCCAGAACACTACATGTCTGGGACATGTCAGATGGCACATCACAATGTGTGCACCCAATGCAGGGGCATATAACACAATGGTGACACCTGTGGGCTGCCCATATCACAGCTCACTGTGTGGTACTGTTTGCATACCACACATGTTGTTCCACTGCTTACTGCATATGCCTCCATTGTAGAACGCCTCCACTGTTGTATGCACAGCTGAGCACACATGTAGCAATGACAACTACTGTGGTTTCAAGTCGGTGTATCATTTCGTTTGTATATATTGCACATGGGTGGACTGTGTGAATGATGGCTGATGCGACCTGTATATCGTGACTGGAACAAACATGAAGTGTGCAACTGTTAACTGGCCACATGGCAAATAGATCTATGCTTTAACATGCCTGATACTGATGACAGTCTCACCTGCAATGGACTCATGTCTGTGCAGCACACCAGAGGTACCTGTATAGTGGAGACACAGCAGTATGAACATTATCCCTGACTGTCTGACAGCCACAGGGTGCACTGTGAATGTTAACACATTCACCTGTATAATAGCATATAGTATGCACATGTGTGCATACACAGGGTAGCATACTGTAGTATGCAGCATGTGTTTCCACATACCTTGCATATGTTGTTACTTTACATAATGTACCATGACACATGCAACTAAATGGGATATAATAGCCATATGTGCAGTACTGACTTACCAGGCAACTCCAGGCTCATTGGTTGGGAGACACCCACCTCCACGATGGCAGCTAGTGTGTGTGGAGGCTGTTCTGAGGGTGTCCACAGACTGGACAGTAGCTTCTCCGTGTGTGTGAGTGGGGGCTGGGTTGGTGGCCCACCACCAGTTCCACCTTGTTCCTTGGCGATTGCAGTGGCACGCTGTTTTGCATGTCGTATCAAGTCCATGCAGTGTCTGTGCACCTGCTGGTAGGAGCGGTTATGGTCACCCACATCATTCACCCTCCTGTGTAGATCCTGCCACAGGTCGTCCCACTGCTGGGCATGCTGTGGCACATTTCTGAACAACACCTCATAGTTCTCATGGAGGTACGGGATGAGGACATCATCCTCCTGGTGGCTGTACGATGGAAGGCATGTACGAGGCATTATCTGTAAGACATAATGATGGTGACAGGTCACAGTTTCAGAGATGTACAGAGATACTGCTGTGCATACATTTCTATGACATCTAGTACATCTGCACAGTAATCTTTGCAAATCATCATGACACTGACACAACTGATGTGTTTGTGTCACACACATGTAACACCCATTATGCAATGGATATCATCACTATATATGTGTGTCACCTCATTACACTGTTCATACTCCATGTGAATGCTGTCTTGATGTGGGCATGTCTATTTGCCTGCACTGGTGTTCTTGCGTATCTGCACATGCCTGGATGTGTCCACGGTACTGCTGTTGACCTTGATGCTGTGTATATGTCACATATCAACACAGACACAGCCTTAATGGACTTGAGCAGTGACAATGCACACATACGCATGGACACCTGTGCATGTATGTGTTTTGTCATATACATCTACACAGCACTGCACAGCTGTTCAACATCCTGCCACAGATCACCTGTGTTGCACATATGAAAGACATGAGACAATGGCTAGTTGGACGTCATTCGCAGGGATGGTTATCAACCATAGCATGTACGGGCAAGGTTTCCCAGCTGTAACAGACAGCCAGTATGCCACCGTGAGGTGCATCAGTGCCGCATTACTGATCCGGACAGTTGATACTACATCAACCATGCAGCCATCACACCATGTATGACTGGGATGACATGTGCAGCTTTGATGGATAGGGTTGCATGGTTTGGCAGGGGTATGCCACATGTATGGCACAGGGATCTGTCCAGCATGTGGCGATCCTAGTATTGGGATGATGGCTGTCCATGACGTATGTCTTACAGATCAGGATATGTACATGTAGCATGTCCATCATCATGGTGCAGCAAATGTCTTTATGCAAGGTAGACAGCATGCTGCGTAGTGGAGGTGAGGATTGTGAAGGCTGGTATTGCCCATCCACGCATGGCCATTACCCCTTAATGGTGATATGTGATCCAATATTGGTCACCCCAGTGCTGTATATGCCTGTCCAATGATCTCCATGCTCATGGATGGCACCCTGTCATGACATGGGTACCTCGTATGACTACCCAAGGGGCCTGGAGACGTCAGCAAGGCAGGGAGGTGTACTGCACAGCACCATGCCTTACACAGTGTCCATAATGTTGTAATATGCACATGTCAGTCTGGCATCTTTTGCAGTTGTGAGTCTGTCAACAGGCACTGGTAGAACACTCCTGTGACATACAAAGGTATTTGTAATCAAACATCCGTACTGTCTTGTACATCTGTACTGCTAACATCTACAGTGATAATGGTTCATGGACATGCACACCATACTCAGCAGGTGCCACCCATTATAACTGTTGTCACCACTTGTGGGTTGATATTATCAAGCACCCTATCTGTATTGTATGGTCATGCTAGGCACTTGTTCAGAACTTGAGCATGTCATGAGCTACTGATTGAAATAGCACCCATTCCACACCATTTCCCTCAGGTACACTGGCTGTCCTAAAATTTCCAGCTTGCTTATGGTACAACAGCTGTTGTACACATGTAATGCACATATCCTGTGAGACATGGTTGTATATACAGGCATGTCCGACTGTCACATACCAGTGCTATTGCCTGTCTATATGATGGATATGTCGTACATGTGGCAATAGAGCAATTGTCTCATGTACATATTCAATGCTCACCTCCCAACATACGACACTACAGCCTGTGGGGGATGCACTTATGCAGCCCTGCTGGGGGTAATGCTGTCACCAACCCTGGCTGCACCTGACAGTCATGTGGGGATGTGTAACATTCGCAACACACCCCACTCATCACATAGTCTCACATGATCTCCACCACAGGCCACACATACGAGGACAACTTGTGCAGTACCTCTCCATACTCTGTGTAGGCACCAGAGGCAGCCCCCATCATGGAACACAACATCACCAACTTATAGCCCACAGACTCATGTGTGCCCATCACATACAGCCAATAGGGTGTTATAACATACACAACACACCAGTCATAGGTGAGTCTGTAGGCGGTCACACTGCAGCTCCACACACAAGGCGATAGTCGCTTACATCTTGCTGTCGGGTAACTGGTTCTGCAACATAAACTATGCACCCATGCCACACCTCACCAGTTATGATGTGACTGTTATTCTCCATGTTAGTGTGACTGCCCTGAGATGCCACTTCATAGACTACATGTGCAGGGACATGCAATAGCTCACCAGTGTTGTAGCCCTGAAGGTGTGGGCCTAGCCCTGGGGAGCATTATGCATTCATCCAGACCCAATACCACTGTACAATGACTGACTGTGTCACTTCAACAGTTGCCTATGCTTCTGCTGTCATTCCACAGGCATCTGGTATCTGTCCGCTTTGACTGACCTGGTCACACAAAATGCTTTGGCACAGATGACCTGCACCTGTCAGCCCTGGGAGTACAGATCACATGTAAGGCTCTTGCTGCTTCTATACTGCCTGTCTTGCACAGTTTCCAATAACAGTCACTGGCAGAATGGGAACTGGCAAGCAGAACATGGGGTCATGTGACACATTGCTTGCATCTTCCTCTGTGATGCACGCAGGCAAGGCACACCTTATAATGCACCACTCCAATATCTCTGCAGTGACTGGGACCTGCCTCTAGACACTGCAGAGCACACCTGCAATGACAGGTTATAGACAGACTATACCTGTCAGGCAAATACCTGGACCGGTACACCCACAGCTGGGTGTTCCTATATCCCACTATGTTGTACACACATCCTGGCTAGTTAGTTAGCACAATTCATCAGAGGTGCTCCACGTGCAACTAACTGTGTCCGGAACCACTATACACATTGTAACAAGCTACAGATTCAACAACATACCCCACAGTTACCAGACCTCATTTGTTGGTGTACTGGACAGTAGGCCTCAGACAGCTACTACTGATGTGTGACTGACACTACCACACACTTAACTGGAATAACCACTCATGTACCGACACATCCATGAGTCATAACCTCCACTCGGCTGGATCAACCCATACATACCACCTCCAAGACCAACATTAAAGTTGACATGAACACTACCAACACGTGACTGGTGTTCCACACCTGGGGTTATCCCCTCATTGGTGGATTCCAAACATATGCTAATCAACCTTGTTAGCCACATCCCGGCACCACACCCTTCATGGCATACACAGTACATGAGTACTACAACACCTACTACAGATGTCTTATGCCATGGTTTTTAACGTCATGACACCTGTGTAGATGGACAATGCACTTACAAATGCTGAAACATACCCCAGTGCACTTCATTAGCACGTACACAACTGCATGGATCATGCTATTCCACATAGAGCCATGATGTTACACACCAGATAACAGACGCCACTCTGGTGGTCAAGTTCCATGGACATAATGTACAACAACAGGTGGAGGCTGTTGCACATTGGTGTCCAATCCCATGGGTGGGGTAGCTCACTGGTCAGCCTCGGTAGGGCCATGGGATCCCTCATCACATACTCCAAGACTAGCTACGTAAACATTACTGCGACACTTTGCGGGGTGTACCACAAGGCATTATGGTGGTATGTCATTAGTCGTTGGCAACATCCACATCTGCTCTCACATACAACAGTCACTCAGGAACATTACAGACCCAGTTGATGTTGGCAACTTGCTGGCAGATAGATTCAATGCTAACATTACACCCTCTCACTCACTACAGGACCACAATCTATGCAGGAACATTGCGGTGTCCCTGCGGTCACACCTACACACTACTAACCTGCACTCTATATGTCCTGGGACACTGGCCCCATGTCACCTTCCAAAGACCCAGGCTGTGATGTTCACAAACCTCTGGATGACATGTCTCCCCACTAGGCCACCATATTCAGTAATAGCCTTGTATCAGACAATGTGGCCCCTGAATGGCACACAGCAACATTTATCACACTCTACACAGGTGGCACCACAATGCACGAGTGGGACTATAGTCCTACACACCTGACTGGACTGTTCTGCATGGCTATGGGGCACATCATCAGGGACGTCATTCACAGAGACATTGTTGGGCTCCGGTCCTTTGATGCCACCCGGGTTGGACTTGTTAGGGCCAGAGCAAGGCCCCTACACCTGGTGGACTCCTTTCATACAGTTACCAGGGTAGTTGATGATGGTACAGGAGTCCCCACATCCTACATTGTCCTCTCATTACCTTTCAGCACCGTTCTCCATTCTGGTATTGACAACATACACATCCACCTGCACATCGTACCCTATGTCTCAGGATATTATGTAATGTGGCTCATGGACAGGACACACACAATGAGGGTAGCATACCATAGTACCTACTGCATTTCAGTTACATTTGCCATACCACAGTCCTCAGTCATTGGGCCCCTCATGTTCAGTATATGCTTCCCTGAGGTACAGGCTATTACAGAGGGACTTTCCTTGCCTAGCTTTACAAACCCCTGCATACAAAGTGCCATGATTGATCCACCAGCTGATACTGACTCCATCCATACGGGTGTCACTGTGACAGATACTTGATATGAATATCATGGCCTCAAGCTGCATGACACAAGGTGCATGAATATCACCTTTGCATTACACCATTCACCCACTGACTATCACATAGGTGGTAGTCCCCTACATACATGTCACATTGTGCATGTTTGTAGTACACACGTATGTTGCTCCCACTCCTGTGGTTACCGTATTGCCACTGTGGTGGGATATCCTTCTACGTGGCCACACTTATCTGTACTGGGTGTGTAGCTGGTACATAGGCACCCATTGTACCTCTGAACTCAAGACATCTACACACATTCAAGGGTACACCACCCCATTTAGGGTGTACCTTACACAACAACTACAGCTTTACATACCACACCATTAACACGCCGTGACGTTTATTGAGCTCCGACAGTTAAAGTATGCGGCCGAACTACGGACACCACGTCTGTACACATTTGCATACTACATACTCAGGGGTGACCTCTGCTGAACAGACAAGGCCCATGTCCACAACAATATTAATGGATATACTCCACATACATGACATAAGCAAAAGCCACTGTGAGCAACATGCTCATGGATATGTGCACACACACAACAATGAGTGGGATGTGCTTGAGGGTTACATTCCCAAACCGGTCACTCACCTTGCTTTGGAACATAAGTCCTATGTACATCACGCAGGGACACTCAGTAACACTGTTCATGTGATATCTCCCTTGGTGGTTGGGAGACACATGTATGCCAGGGATCACTGCAGTGGCTGTACTGTGCAGAGGTGCAGGTAACACATGGCTCTGCTGCTCACAGGACACTACCCTAGAGAGGTTCCACTGGTGTGAACACTGTAGTTGTGCTTACACATACACTTGCCAGACTGCATAGTACCCCACTATGAACCTGTGAAGCTATTACATGTCCTGTGTGCATGATTACTTGGTAGCCCTTCCATTTAGATTAGCTATCATGCTATTGCAATGTCCCATGCCTACAAGCCATATGTATCCTGTTATTGTACATGCCAATAGACAATACCTTTGGTATGCATGATATGCCTGTTATGCTGTGTAGAATATCTGACATATCTACCTACAATACTATACATTACACATATTTCACATAGTATCCCATAATGCAAAGCATACTTGCACAGCGGGACCACCTTAGACATGTCATTGTCATTATATGCCCATACACATGCCTACTGTGACAGTATATCAACATGTACTATCCCCTGCTATGGCACGTACTTGTTGAACATACCCTACCACTGATGGCGGGTTGTATGGAAATGTTCTGCTTAAAGCCCTCATGTGGCATCCCTTGTGATGTCTGTGATGTGTACCTTGTGGCCCACTGCTGGACGCACAGTTTCTACATGCGTTAGTATGCTCAGCAAGACATCACTACATAAATACCTTTTCCCACTTTATGCATTGTGGACACTTTTAATTAATGCAAACCAGACTATACATACAGCAAATAATTAATAGAAAAACATGTTATACATAAACTTACATACCGAGTGTTCTACATACCTTGTTATCATTACAGACTTTCATCTCTATCTCTCTCACACTGCTTAAACAGGTAGTTTGTATGAGCATACGGTTTGAATGTCTAGCAAGTCATCCTTATATACGTCGATACCTGTAACATGTGCTTTCCTCTCACCAATTGGTGTTCCTGAGTGACTAATTACTTGCATATCAGCTGTGCAGCTACTCCATTCGCCAATTATGCACCAACAGTGGGGTATAATTTAATTCTCCACTAGGGCATTGCCCATTTGCCCTACCTTCAGGGAGACAGCCTGTAATGTGTTTTGTTATGTGTAATTGCAACTATGCATAGAGACAATTATACTTTGGATTCATGTCCCCCGTGGATTGTGTGTGACAGCTAGAGTATGTGGTTCAACATGTGGGTGTTCCTGTCATCCCAACGTCTGATAACGGACTATTGCAAACAAAACCTGTAACATCGCCATTTGTTCCATTATATAACGGCTGCAGTTTTGCATGGCGCCTTTAATTGTATCTCTCACAAGGTATGTTGATGGTTCTGCGGATGTAATTGACTAACTGGATGTTTGTCCTGTTATTGCAGTCTGTATTGCTATAGTTTCTAGTGTGGGGATGTCGGTGGGTGTACGTAGCATATACAGGTTTGTGGGGCTTGCATTTCTACATATTCCATATATATGTGTGTGGGCTCCATCCCTAATTAAAGAGCTATCAGTTAGTAGACTTATGTTACGGGATTGTACATTGGGCCATTGTTAATTGGTTTCTTTGTATGCAGGTGAGGTTGATACTTCCATACCTCCGGAATTGCAGTGATATGTAAAGGGATATGTCTAACTGACAGGTATCCTGTGTATTTCTGTCCCAGATATTTGCAGTCATTGCGGTTGCGTTGGTAATAGAACATCTTTGCCATGGGTTGCCACCTTTTCATTTGGCCATTGTTGGACACTTTGCGGGATGCACAGCGGTGTTTACAGGCCAACACATAGCCACGGTCAGCACATAGGTTAGCACATACTTTTATCCTCAATACATACCTATTGTGGGACTTTGTTTACTTATCATATTGCAGGTAACATTTACGTTTCTTACATACAGGCATAACTATTTAATGCAACTATTACATTATATATGGGACATAATAATGTCCTACAATCCCGGACATTTGCCCTTTGTAATGTTTTATGTCAGGACACACCTGCCCAGGGAGGGGCTGTCCCTCCTAATGTGGGACAGGTGGTAACCGTATGCCTACATCTAGCTATACCCACACCTACCATAATGATCTACCTCCGAGTTGGCACTAACAGACACATGATGCGGACACAGACACACACACACACACACACACACACACACACACACACACACACACACACATTACAGTCACACAGAGATGCACACGGCACCCGCAACACACACATACACAGACTACGGCGCTCACAAACACAGTTGAACACAGTACCTATGTGGACCTCAACACCGGCAGCGGTAACTAAATGTCCCTTCATATCATCATACTATTACTCGCAGTTGTATTTTTCCGGTACTGTGTTCTTTCGGTCTTTCAGCCTCGTGGTTACGCATGTCGGTATGTTACACATTCCATAGTTGGCGGTATCCTATTTATTTGTACTTCCGAGGTGTTATGAATGTCGATGACCTATCGATATACATTTGCAGATATCGCTGACTTCGTATATATCAACATATATCACTCTATTGCCCTTTCTATCTGTATTATATATATGTATATATGTGTATATATACATATATATATATATATATATATATATATATATATATATATATATATAGCTGACGGGGAAAGTGAAAGGCAAGCTACAGCTTTCATTGTGTACTTGTTGGTGTATACTGTTTCCTGGACTCTGCACATTTGTGTCTGTACCTGTCACATTACACACCTGCCATAGGTTAGGGTTACCAGCTGTCCCACTCTGCGAGGGACAATCCCTCTTTGGGCAGTTGTGTTCTGCAAAATATTTGTGAACATGGCAAATGTCCTGGGATTTTAGAACATACTTATTTCCTATAGTTTATGTAATAGTTGCATAAAACAGTTATTCTGTATCTGAACCACCTATATGTTCTAGAATCAGAATAAGTAAGTAAACATTACAAGAATGAGCTTTCATCTTGGCAAAACACTGAAGTTCTGCATTTCGTACTGGCCGGGTTTATGTGTCAGCCTGCAGACATCTGACGTATGTCCCACATTGGTCATTTGAAGAGGTGGCAACCCTACCATAGGTACATCTTGCCTAGCAATAGTGTTAGGTGATTCTATACATGATTGCGTGTTCTACACCTGGCAGTGGTCGTTTTACCCTTCAGAGAAGGTGCTATTACTACAGGGGTGAATAATGCTGATTTCACCTGTTCTGGACATCATTGACTGTGATCTGCGTGATATTTGGTGTAGCTTATCCCTGTTTCGCGCATATCCATATAGTCATATTTAAACGTCGCTTACTAGCAGTGGGCTATGCATATTCCCGGTAACGTATGCTAAACATGATCTGCTGACCTGCATCTAACATGCATTACTCATGCTTTCGGGATTACGTTACATCCCTTGCAAGACGTGGGACCGGGAACATGCACGATGGTCACTGCATTTAACATATGGCTATCTGGGATTTGTACACGTGTTATGTCATTTTGTACATGGAGTATACTATGGCTGTTACTCCATACTCCACTCACATGGGTAACTCAGTTAGTTTACATATTTATGAGTCCAGTTAATGGTATGTCCATGTGATGTTTACTGGATGTGCTCCGGCATTGGGTATGTATATCTTAGTGAGCCACACATGATACTGTGCTACACCTTCAAATGACCGTGGGTGGAGCATGCTGGGGTGACGAATACCTGTCATGGGTACACCACATGCCTTGACACAACATCCGTGATTATATTATGTGCAGCCCCTCATTAACGCAGCAGGGACTCTGTGCTGAGTGTGTGCAGTGCAGTGCTTACACACAAGTGCTCCCACGATTGCTTCTGCTCCTCTACGTAACAGTCGGTTACTTTATATTGTGGCGACAGCGGACACTGTTTGCCCCATTTGGTGTATGGCCTCTGACAGTCGGCCGTGAACCTACCGTTGTACCTGGGAACCTATACACACAGCACCACCATATGGTGATAGGCACATGTACTGTTCAGGTGTTCACATTCCTTGTTCCTATAGCTGTTGTGTGTACAATGTTTGAGGGCTTCCTATGTGGGATTCACACAGTGGGCCACCTATACATTACAATTTACAGGTGGTCGTACTTGTGTGCCATCCATTTTACTGTATGTGCAGGTGGAGAGGTGTTTCAGTCCATAGGGGCCTACACTGTCAGAGTAAGTGCTATACCTTCCCTCTTTGCCAAGGCGTAGGCATATTGGGCACACCTCCATCTGCCTACTGGGGCTGGCACCGTGTGTTCATGGTCTGAATCCCTCTGTGCCTGTGATGGCCTTGGCAATTGTGGTGGGCTATGAGGGCCTTCACCATTTTGTCCCTGCTACAGCTGTTTCCGCAGGATCATATTATGTAGCATGGCACATACTATGACAATGTGGGCTCATGTGCCTGGAGAGTACTGCAAGGCTCCACCAGATGTGTCCAAGCACCGGAACTGTGATTTCAGCATCCCGAACACACGCTCTATGATGATTCTGGTTTGTGCGTGTGCCTCATTATGGCGTTCTTGAATGGGTGTGTGTGCATTTCTGATGGGAGTCATCATCCATGGCTCCAGTGCATAGCCGGCATCCCCCACAAGGTGGCCATGTGGGATGTCCCCCCTGACAAATACCTGATACAGCTGTGAGGCATGCCAGATATGGGAGTCATGGTAGCTTCCAGGGCTGCCAGCACACACATCCATGATAATGCCCTGGGCATTGCACACGACCTGGCAGTTGATGGAGTGGAATCCCTTGTGGTTTATATAGCGCCTACCATGCTCACTGGGTGGTGACTTGATTTGTATGCGCATGCAGTCTATCGCACCCAGTACCTCCGGGTAGTGTGCCACACGGTAGAAGTGACGCATATTGCTGGCCAACTCCTCCTGAGTTCATGGGAAGTATATATGCTCATTGGCATGTGGTAACATGGCATCCAGGAACTGGTGTATTACCCTTGATGCTGATGCCTGTGCGATCCCCTGTGGCTAGTATTCGCATGCTTACACATACCTTCGTGTCCACTGGGATGGGTTCCCCTCTGTTATTTCTGGTTCTCAAGCGTGGCTGGCACAGCTCTACTATTTGCTGTAAGATGTCGCTGTCCACCCCGTAACACTCTACTATCTCCAGATCATGTAGCCCCTGGTAGGTTACCCTTGGTCTGAACACTCTTCTCCTCCCCCGGGGCCTGCGGTGGTTGTCGGCATCATCCTCCACAACACCGTCAGTCTCTAACACATGCTGATGAATCACAGCTACGGCAGCTCTCAACATGTATATTTTAAAAGTTCCCCATGTGTTTACACCTATGGTGCAGTGTTTGGGAATTCACAGGTGTGTGTACGGTGCTTTCACACTTTATACTATTGTGCTGTGAACACCGATGATGTCATGATGTATGTACGATCATAGCTACAGGGTATCTTATGTGTTTTACTACCAGAACTACTATTGTGGTGCCTTTGGTGATTAAATTACATTTGGCTGCCATGGATTACCTCTTGACCTTCCCTTTACATTTCTGCACATTCCACCTACCATTTTCTGGCATGCATCCAGCAGCCTGCTTTCATTTATACTTTCCTAGACCTGGCATATCTTGCGTAATGTGTGCTATTGCCAGTCTACTGTCAGTTTGCTTTGCTCTGCTATGACAGATCTCCTGTCTTTGCAATCCAATGCCTCCCCTCCTTTCTTTGCATTCCAATGCCACCCCTATCCTGTTTTGCAGGTTTCTGCGAGCAGACTTGACAGCTGCCGTTGATTGGCCGCCGTGAGTTGATTGGTGTTGATTGCTCATTAGTACGCCAATTACCCTACTGCGGCATTTCCTTCTTTTCTTCCCCTGACCTTCCTGTTTGTGCTATTGTTCACTCCACGTGCATCCGCTTACTGGGTTTTGGGCATGTTTTCATCCCTGTACACATGTGTTTTTGGGCACCATGTGTGCTTTGAACTAAATGATTCTATACCTTCCTCCCCACCCCTGTTCTGCAGCTTTGCTTATCAATGGCCAGGCCAGTTTGCATTGCTCCAATGTGCTTGCTGCTACTGTGGCACACCCCTCTGCTGATGTCATGTATCTCCTCTGATCCACTCCTTGATATTATAGAGCTGCGTTGTATGGTTCAACCTTCATCCGGCGGAACATTTGCGATTCAGTATTATCTGCCACATTTGCATGGCATTGACTACTAATTCATAGTTACCGCGCCAAACACTGTCGCAGGCCCTTAGCAACCCTTGCACCTTGGTTGTGGTATTACATGCCTACCATTGTGTATTATGGTGTAAACCTGATTTGTATTACATTGCGATTTTATGACATTTTTATATATTTTCTTTATGTTCCAGTTTGCGCACACATGCCCTGCGGTTGTACTGTATGTTACTGTGGACATGACATTAAATGTTGTTTTTTACGTGTTGTTCATCTTTTCTTATGCCATTGGCTGTGTATTTAGCCACTGGCATATGTTAACTTTGTAATACATGAGTCTGGTCCGCTTCCAAAGCTCCGATGTTCTGTTTCGGAAAATGTAAACAGTGTTTTTTGGTTTACATTTCCGTGTGCTTATGCTACACCTGCCCCACTTCATGAAACACTATCTGCCTTCATTTGCATGGTACGACACTGCACATGGGGTGATTAGCATACCTATGCCAAGGGCTGCGCAGTTCTGGCTTACGCCGGTAGTGCACGTGGAATTGGATCGTACCTGAATCGCTCGACGGCCATATTTGGCATTATTCCGCCTATGCTTGGTGTAACCTTCATGAATCCTGGGGACTATTTACACTTGTATATATGTTTTTCATTCAACCCCCCACCACAGACCTCTTATGTAATATTTTCCCTGTCACACTTTGGAAAATTCATAGGTTTCTCCTTCATGACTACAGTAGAAGCATTTTAAGCATCACACCCTTTTTAGCTGTCCCCAGCTTACTTTTTAGAAAGGTCTTTTTTTATTTTTATAGTACTGTGGGTAATACGAACCTCCATATCTATGGAGGATGAACTGATCTGGGGACTTGGACCTCCTACTCATCCGCTTAAGGATATTTTTCTACATATAAAGTGCAGATGATTTTCATTTTTTTCTCTTTATAACACCTTCTTTCATTACCTTCTTTCATTACTCTCTTCTGCTTACCCATTGAGAAGCTTCTCTCATAAACACCTTTTACAAACTATTAAAGAACTTTGGATGTGAAAGTAATTTCCTGAAAGTACTTTATACTTTCCGCAAATGTTTTACTGTTACAGAACCTTTCTATCTAGTATTTCTGTAATAGAATGTAATGGTGATGTCCTATCTAGTATGTAAGTATTTATTTATTTTATTTATTATTTATTTTACATTTGTTGACCGGGCTAGTCCAGCTGGATCAATGTCCATTTTCAGTGGAGGCCCGGGGAGAAAAGCTCCAAAGATTATAGCAAGATAATAAAATAAACATAAACAATAAACACTTATTACAAAGGCAATGAGCAAAAATACAGAGATTTTAGTACAGGTAATACAAATCTAAAAAGAAAACAAATAAAAACTATCTAAGTAATAAGTAAGGCATTAACTACTTTCAGTACAGAATATGGAAGAAAGGAAGTATTACGTAGTTCAATATGTAATACATAATTGTAAAAGATAAAAAAAAAATTATTTTTTTTTTTTTTTTTTTTTTTTTTTTTTTAAATATATGAGAACAGTAGTAACTATAGAGGCATTAAGTCATTTGTAGTCAGAGAGAATATTATAGTGGTGAATAAAGAATTATGATAGAAGAAAGATGAAAGTAGGTTAGTCAGGATTGGTACAAGCGCAGAGCCAGAATTTGTTCAGATGTAATAGAAGTTGTTTCTTAAAGAGTGGAAGAGTGGCTAGAGAGGAGATGTGTGAGGGAAGGTTATTCCATATTTTGCCAACTGAGTTGGAGAAAAGGCAGTTACCTGCAGAATTTGTAATTCTAGTAGTGTTAACTTGTAGCTTTTCAGAAGAACGTAGTTGTTTCAGGTTATTATAGGGAGTCAGGAGGTTGCTAAGAGCTGGTGTTTTTGATGGTTGATATAGAATTTTGTGTGCTATTAAGAGTTGTTGATAGATAAGCTTGTTAGGAAGTTCCAACCAGTGTAATTGTTTTAAGTTTAGACAGTAGTGAGTTCTAGACTGAGATGCTGTGGCAAATCAAGCAATATTATAGTAAGATGTAGTCAGTTTCCTGAGGTTACTTTTAGAGAGATTAGTGTAAATAGAGGAAGCATACAGGAGGGTAGAGATAAGATGTGATTGGGATAAGGTGGTCTGTGCTTCAGGTGTAAGGAAGGGTTTGATTCTGTACAGCGAACCAATCTTTTTATTAACTGCTTTTATTGTGTTATTGATGTGATAATCATAGTTAAGATTATTATCAATAGTAACACCAAGCAGTTTTGTTGTAGAATCGGAAGAAATGTGGGAATTATCACTTGCAGTAATAGTGAAGTTTAGTTGAGTAGATTTGTGGGTAGGTGAAAATAGTAATAGTTTAGTTTTCTTGGGGTTAAGGAGAAGACATCTTTTTGAGAACCACTGTTCAACAGTTGAGAAGGTTGTTTGTGTGAGAGACTGGAGTTCTATTTGAGAGAAAGCAGTACAAATTATGGTAGAATCATCTGCATATTGTATACAGGTAGTGTTTTGGATAGATGATTGGAGATCATTAATAAAGATAGAAAATAAAAGTGGGCCTAGTATAGATCCTTGAGGTACTCCTAAAGAGATAGGAAGTAGAGCAGATAGTGAATTTTTCCAGAGTACTGCTTGTTGACGGTTTTCAAGATAGGATTAAAACCAGGTTAAGGAAGAGTAATCCAAGGCAAGGGATTTAAGTATGTGTAAGAGAAGTGTATGGTTTACCATATCAAAGGCTTTTGATAGTTCTAGG
Source organism: Protopterus annectens (assembly GCF_019279795.1). Taxonomy (NCBI): domain Eukaryota; kingdom Metazoa; phylum Chordata; order Ceratodontiformes; family Protopteridae; genus Protopterus; species Protopterus annectens. The sequence goes on along the minus strand of NC_056729.1, from coordinate 837,816,131 downwards.
AAAAGAGAAGAGTTTAGTTTGTTGTTGTTACGGTTACAGTTGATAGTGTTGGTAAAAGTGAGTAATGCAGTGGTGGTACTATGTGAAGGTCTGAATCCATGTTGAGTGTTAGCTAGTAGGTTGTTATGGAGGAGATGGTTAAGTAGTTGTTTGTGTATACATTTTTCCATGATTTTAGCTAGAGGAGATAATAGTGCTATTGGGCGAAAGTTAGAGAGGTCAGTAGATTTACCTCCTTTGTGTAAGGGTATGATATATGATATCTTCCAGATTGCAGGGAAAGTACTTTCTTTTATAGATCTGTTTATTAGGATAGAGACAGGGTAGGCAATAGCTTTAGCTGCTATTTGCAGGAATTCAGCAGGAAGCTTATCTGCTGAAGGGGTAGTGGGTTTAAGTTTTTGTAAAAGAGATTGTATATAGGAGGTAGATATAGGTTGTAGTTGAAGGGGAGGAAGAGAGTCATTAAAGCTACTTAAGAGTAGTTGAGAAGTGTCAGGTGATAGGTGGTTAGCTAGACTTTGTATGGAAGTAGTGAAGAAAGTATTGAAGTTATTGGCTATTAAAGTGGGATCATCAGGGTCAGAATCCTGAGGGTTGGGTGTAACTATTTTGCCTGATGTTAGTAGATTGTTAATACTGGACCAGAACTTTTTTGGTTCTTTTCTGGTGGATTGCTGAAGTTCAAAGAAATAATTCTTTTTATCTAAAAGGATGGCTTTTTTGGTACTGTTCCTGAGCTCTCTAAAGGTTTGATGATCTGTTGGGATTTTAGAGGAACGCCATTTATTCCAAGATTTATTTCTGAGGAAATTACACAACTGAAGTATCAGTTGTGTAATGCAGTCTAGAATCATGTTTTGCCTGCTACTTTTTTATATATAATGTAACTGTGTTTGTCTCTATGTGGAGCTTTTTTCCCCGGGCTTCTGCTGAAAATGGAAATACATCCAGTCGGACCAGCCCGGTAAACAAATGTAAAATAAATAAAACATTTTTTTTTCCAAAATGATTATTCACCACCCAATGGTAAGATCATTAAAATGCCACAATCCTTACATGAATTGTTTTAACTTGGTACAATTACAATAACAAATATACCACCATACTCACTCGCATATTTCTGATTTGTTCAATTTCATCAGTTAGAAAAGTATCATCATACTCACTCATATATTTCTAACTGATGTGAACATGGTTTCTGCTAGTACCTGGTGCCTTTACCCATGTTTTGCGATTTAATGTATTCTGTATCCTTATTCTGCTTAAAGTTAGCCACCCTCTTGGAAAGCTGGAGAAGTTATCACAAAGCATGTGCCAATTGAATGAACATATACACATGTTCATTTTGTATATTTCAGATATATGAAGAGTTAGATCTGGTTCAGTTCTTTCCTCCTTGTTCACTATTAATGCAATGCACTGTAATATAACTGTTTATTCTGTAGCTATCAGATTGTTTTGTTTTCCTTACTACAGGATAAATAAAACCTATATTGTTTCATGCTGACTGGTTTTCTAACATGTAATGCTGAATATCCAAAGGTTATTTAGTAAAAAAATAAATTCTTATGAAAAATTGAGCTTATTTGACTTCTAGAATTATATGGGCAACTGAGACCATGCTGACAGTGTTCACTGATCTGTGGGCAGTGACATTTCCACAGGGAAACTGCACTTAGTTTGGGAATATATTAAACACAAATTTTAGCATCTGTTCCAAAGGTTCTGAATATCAAACAGCTGGCTCATAATATTGAAAAAGGATGAAAGCTGCCATTCATTTTCAAAAAGGGAAGAACGAAAGAAAACCATTAAAAATGGAGTATTAAAGGTTATCCCAAAGAAAATATTTTTCTGTGTAGTTTGATGCTGAAAAGTCACCAGGAGGAGTAGTGTAGCAGTAGGTTTATCAAACTGTGTCATTCATCTGAAACATTTTGTCCTTAGACCCCTTCTGATAATAGGAAATAATCAGGTGTCTCCTGCATTTCTTCAGTATATCATATGGTAAATGTGAGTATGCACTTACCTGTCAATCTATCTATCAGTTTTTTTATCTACTTAATCTGTCTTTTTGTATTTGTGTTTTATCAGTCTGTCTATCATCTATCTATCTATCTATCTATCTATCTATCTATCTATCTATCTATCTATCTATCTATCTATCTATCTATCTTTCTATCTATCTATCCCTCCATCTTTCTTTCTACACACTTACACTTATATGTGTATGTGTGTGTTTGTGTGTGTGTAAAAGCATAAACAATCACTGCAAGTACGAATGGCAACTGGAAGAATAGCTTCTGGTTGAATATGAAGAATGAATGCACAAACAAAAAGATGTATAATACTGGTGAAATATATCAAACACACACTTATAAATATAAAAAAAAGATTTGAAAACAAGTAAAATGCATTCTCATTTTTACAACACCAGAGTTTTGCACCTCACACCCATGTGTGTGTGTGTGTGTGTGTGTGTGTGTGTGTGTGTGTGTGTGTGTGTGTGTGTATACGTGTGCATGCACGCACACACACACACACACACACACACATATATATATATATATATATATATATATATATATATATATATATATATATATGAATGTTGTATGAGTTAGCATTGCACACAATTCATCTTGTACTGAAAAGCTGATGTTTTTCATTTGTGATGCAGTTGATTGAATTATGCACTAGTTGAACTTCATAATATCGACCGTTGCATAATTCTTGGGCTCTTCCCTTTTTCTTCGTGTTTGTGCAACCCTTGAGTTAATGCATTTACTTCTGGGGAGTGGGGTCTGAGCCATTACAATGAGGTGCAAAGCCCTGCACTTAAATTTGTTTTTTTGTTTTTCTTTTGATAATCACAAATGTAATGTATTGGTTTACATTTGCAATTACTTTTTTTGTTGATTTTATTTATGATTAATTTCAATCAGCAATACGTTTGCTTGATGCTTTGTGTTTCAATCAAACTCACTGGCAATTATTCATTATAAAATCATACAGATATAGATATAGATGCACATATAGAAATAGATATAGATAGAAGTGTAGCTAGGGCAGTGTGAGAGGAGCAATTGACCTGGGAGCAAAGGGTTGAGAGGTTTGAGGCAACAATTATAGTTTAAAAGATACTTATTCATTGCTAGATATTGAACATTGAGCATTTGAAGAGGTATATTAGTGGGTTTGTCAAACAGAAAATAGATTAAATGATTAGTACTTAGAAATTCAAGGAAATGGAAATGAAAAAAGGAACTAAGTAGGTCAGAAAATGTTAAATACTGTCGTAAAGAAGTGGGGTGTAAAGCAAGTTTATAGATAGTTATATATATGGCCATCATACGGTTTATATTAGAAGTGTAATGGTAGCAGTGTGCAGTGTCACAAAACTATGTACATGACTAGGAGATGCTAGTAAAACTATTTAAGAATTGGTAAAGATAGGTTGTGGGTCATAGGACTCTGAATAAAGAGAAATGGTTTGATGCTATGCCATGCTATATTGTTTCGCATCCTTGTGTCTTAAAAGGTTGTGCTCATTACGCCTGGATAGAGTGCTGGATCTTTTACAGAATTGTATATATATATATATATATATATATATATATATATATATATATATATATATATATATTTAGATAGAGAGAGAAGAAATAGTTAGAAGATTGCATGTAGTCATGTCAGATCCTGCACCTGTACTGGTAACTACTTCCACTGCTCCATCAATATTGGAGGTGTACCATGTGGTCATGGTTGTGGAAATAGTTGTCATGACAGCTGATCCAGCAGCTATCATTCACATTCAGGTAGCACCCTGACTAGTAGCCAGGGTCATGGAACTAACAATGCAACTTCTAGTAATTCCTGTGGTCAGGGATAGCAATAACTAATGAGAAGTGCACTTACAGATTATGTGTTGTAGAGAATCATCTTACAGCAAGGGTTTCTTTTACATTTACTCACTAAAGAGATAACATTTATACCATATTTAGTAAAATAATGTTAGAAGATATCTGTGCCTCTGAGTAAAAAGTGCATTTTAGTCATATCAACTAAATACAACTTAAACACAGAAACAAAAAAGACATAATTGTTGCAAAATGTAATGCATTTATGTTATAAATGCAGTAAAAATGAATAATGCTCACAAAGTAAAGGGAAGAGCACACTCTTGTCTTGCAGACATTTGTCTGTGCTGTGGCATGCTTCACTAGCATACCATCTTTATGTATCACATTCAGCAACATTTCCACTGTGAAAGGGCAAAGGACAAGTGTCTCAGCATGTGGACAGTGCTCCTTAAATGTAAAATATCAAAACTTCTAAGCTTGAATATGTGTGTTCTACTTTCCATACCTCATAATTCTTGGCTGATATGGCAAACACTGTCAAGCTTTCAATGTTTTTTGCTAATGCCATGGTTTCACTGTTCAAATCTAAAGAGGGCGATGTCTGTGTGAAAGCGGTCATCCATCATGTCAATGGTATAAGACCACAAGGTTGAGCAATCATCACACTGATTCATAATTTTTCCTTCATCTTTTGGCTGATGCTTGATGCATACCTCTCAACCTGGAAACATCAAAAATCTAGACAAGGCCCATGAAAAATAGGTATAAATCTGTATACTGATTAACGTAAAATTTGCATACATAATCACACAACCCCACCCACTCCAATGGAATTGTGGGATATCAACTTTCAAACGCAAACTGAAGAACATAACCAAAATATAGCACCAGAGTCCTCCTGCAGCCATTCGAATGTCCCATTACCTGGCTATTTCACACCATTTATCATAAACACTAATGTGTGCATACTTCTTACTTCTACAATGATTATTTGGATTTTATTTTTTACATTTTATAGCACAATGCACAAACAGCAATATATATATGGCTGCTAAACAAAGCAATACTGTCTCACAATGAAAATAGACTTGGCATTAAAACTTCTCTGCCCTTGAAACTCACAGTCATTGAAACAGCATTAAAACCCACAGATTACCTTTGGGCTGTTTTCAAATCAGAAGTCCCTTGCAGTTGCACACAAAACAAGAAACATACATGCGTTCTTTGATACACCTTCCTGATTTTATTAAATTATATTCCTTGTATAATACAGCACACTTGTTAGACTAAAGTTAGAGCGCATTTTAAATTTATTGTTTAAACATTTTTCCAATAGGCAATGAAACAAAATGCATGGACCAATAATTACAAAACTGCCCTATTCAGAACATTTCCATCATAAAAAGTCTACTTCCTCACACAATCGCATTTTAAATTGTTTGAACATTTTTCCAGTAGGCAATTATGCAAAATGCATGCACCAGTAATGACTAAACTGCTCTATTTAGAACATTTCCATCATAAAAGTCTACTTCCACACACAATTAAATTTTAAATTTATTGTTTGAACATTTTTCCAGTAGGCAATGAAACAAAATGCTTGAACCAATAATGACAAAACTGCCATGTTCAGAACATTTCCATGACAACTGTCTACCTCCACACACACACACACACACACACACACACACACACACACACACACACACACACACACACACACACACACACACACACACACACACACACACACACACACATGCCTCTAGGCATGCATCAAATTACTTACTGGGAAAACACAGCTGTTTGGTCTTCTACACTGTATACCGGGAAAACACAGCTGTTTGGTCTTCTACATTGTGTTCTGCCACAAAATACTTCCTGTACATGCCTTCTTGTCATGGTTTACTAACCAATCAGGTGCAGGGATTACATTAAAACAGAGAATGCCATCTCTCTCTCTCTGACCTGCTGCAGCTATGTAACTCTAATTAAATACAATATGATTAAAAAAAAAATAACCCCAAAATTTACTCTTAGCTTTGTGGTATATTATATGTAGTACTGTTAGTTATGACACTGAATATATGCATAACCCATAAGTGCATAATCTCTCATTGCATATTACTAATTTACAGGGTGTGACTAATTCCTTAGAATGTACCTAAAGGCGGTAGTGCCCTAAAATGTTATTCTTACTCACCAAGTTTTAGGTGGTACAAATCTACAGTGGTCAGTATTAATGTTACTGTACTCCTTAGCATGTTAAGTGTCTCCAGTTACATATTATTATAAAGCAGGATAACATGGACATTATACAAAGGAACGAGTAATTTTTAACTTGGCCCAATTGACTAACATTCAAAAAAGATGCTGTGGCCAAAACAATCATCCAAGACTTTTAAGCAAGTTTTGTTTTTAACTAGTTTTCCTGTTAGTTTTTAAATATAAGCATATAAACATGCATACATTTAGAGTTCAGAACTACACTGCACAAATTCATAAAAGGAGAAAGTTACACACACATATATATTAAAAATGCAGAAATTATTCTAACTGATCTTATGCTAATGTACTAACATTTTATTCCCAGTGGTTCACGAGCATACTTATCCACTGTGCCCTCATGATAACGTTTACCTCTGAGACACACACACACACACACACACACACACACACACACACACACACACACACACACACACAAACACACCATCTTTGCTTTATTA
>NC_056729.1:837797036-837804536 GCF_019279795.1 Protopterus annectens | reverse complement strand
TGAGTTTCCTGGGGTTGGCCCGGATTGCAGGCGTGGGTGGTTTGCTTTTGCAGGGCCAATGCTATCATGCTGCTTGGTTATACAAGTCCGTGGAACTCCATACTACTGCATCGATTTTCTGCTGAAATCCCATATGTTACCTAAAGAAGTATACAGATTTCTGAAATACATTATGAGCGAGGTAGCAAAAATTTGGTATTTTGAGATGTTATATGTAATGTTCTCCGAGTTGTTTATGTTCTACACTGAGACATTTATGCCATGTGCGGAAAACATGCATTATGTAAGCAGTTTTCTTACATTTAGGGAGATACACATAAAAAAAAAAAATATATATATATATATATATATATATATATATATATATATATGTAAGTGCCTATGTAACATACTGAAGCACATATATTGTACAGTGGAAATGAAACATACAGATCTGTCCTCTGAGGCATGAGGTTTTAAGATACATTCATTTTAGTTGAACATAAACTAGACTAAGGCTTTCTTTGGTGCTTTGTTTATTGTATAAGTTATTGATGCAACAAAGTGTTTTGTTAAATTGCAGCTCACCAACTTATGCCATTTCAGGCACCGTAAACGATCTTGGCATTCATCCAGTGTGTGAAGGTCAGTAGAGCTTTATTGGGGCTTGTTTCTTGGGTTTTGTGAGGCCAGTGAGTGACGACTTTAGTCACGCATGTGCATAGGGTGACAATTTGGGCAAGGGAAGATAGACTTGGTATTGGAATTGTGGTCCAGACTGGTGCGAACGCACTACAGCCTCTCACCTTGTACAGGTACCATCCCAAAGGTAAAATAGCTCACACCTTGCCCATGATTAGTTAACAGTTCATTACAATATGTCATAACAGCAGGAGACCTGTGATGCACTAGCTTAATTAAAGTAATCCGTGCCTTGGGGGTTTAACAGGGGGTTGGTTGGTTGACAGCTCCTTGAACATTTGTGTGGGTATGGATGGCCACAAGCTGCCTCTTTGCATTTTACTACTGCACTTGGGGTAAACCCTAGTGTGTGGGGTGTCAATTTGAGGTTCTTTGATTGGAAAAGTTGGCAAGGGGGGCTCATCAGACAGGTTTGTCACTGTCAGCAACTTACGGACAAATCATTAAAGGTTGGAGTGGGGGTAATAAGGACAGTCACTTGGGCTTCAGAATTCATAGCCTTCAGAAACATATTTAGGGCTGTGAAAGGACTGCAATTGTTGGCTGTAGCGTGACCTCTCAATCTGTTGGTGGCTTTGTTATTCAGATGTTCTCAGAAGGTCCAGATTTTGCCTCATATATTCCTCACGAGTTGTTTGTTTTTTGGTGCTGCCAGTATGCTCAGCGGATATAGAAATCGCTGGATAATGAAATACAACTGAGTCAGGCCGAAGACAAAAAAAGGTACATTAACACAACCCATCAACCCAACAACTTTCTAAGCTGATAAGGGTGACAGGTAAACTCTGTTCCTATTTTGTGCCTTTTGTGCCTTTGTCTCCTTATTTGGTCAAGCATTCTCCATATTTTCCAGATTTCTTGCAGCACGAGGTTTGGAGGTATGATTTGCTGTTGGTCAATAGGGAGCATTGCAATGGTTAAATGAGACTCGGCTGTGTCTTGACCATTATTAATTTATTACCCACATTTTTTGAGTGGGGGCTATCTAGTTTTGTGGTTAGTACAGTTATGTACTTTGGTGAAGCTTCAGGGTTATTTTCATAGGTGTTTCTGCCTTACTATATTCTGAGATTTTTCTGTTTGCGAAGTGCAAAGGGTGAGGGCTGCAGATTGTCTCTCTGTTTGCTTTGTTGCCAAAATGACTGACATTTGAGTGGAATATTGCAAACCCTTGGGAAAAGGCATGCAAGGTTAACTGGTTATTCTATCCATGCTCGAAGTTTGTTGGAGATATATATATATATATATATATATATATATATATATATATATATATATATATATATATATTATATATATATATATATATATATATATATATATATATATAAACTTTATTTTGGGCTTGTTCTTATTTTATTAATGGGTTTCTTTGCATTCTTTCATACGAGGTTGAGAGGTATGATTAACGTATCTATCTGCTCTCAGCCATGCTGTAAGTCTCGTTGTAAGGTGTTTTCTTGGGCTGTGAGGCACCAGTGAGTACCTCTCCACTGTTAAGACTCCCATGTTTTTGGAAACGCTCATGATTATTTCCTTTTTAGGTTTAGGAGCAGTATTTGACAATTGTCTGAATTTCTTACTTGTCCAAACGGTTGGTGTTTGTATGAGTATGGCTTCGGAATTTTGGTCCAGTTTTCATAACTGTGTTTTTTATGGCAATTAGTGGCACTTTCAGCACGATGGAGGATTAAATAAAAAAAAAAAAATGAGGACGGCATTTGAGAAAGTTCATGCTGTTGCGGAACCCTTTATTCAGCCACCTTGAATTTGGAAAGCCCAACATTTAATAATTGTTCCTACATTACGTTGTTGTCCCACTGCAATTCATTGGTTTGTTCCGAGTTTCTTCTCTAAGAGGTTGAGAGGTATGTTCCGTGGTGTCGGCAGCTTTTGATACAACCAGTCAGACTTACAGTCAATACAGTAATCTTTGGCCAGGATTTTGGCCACAATTCTGTGGTACACAGTAAGTAATATATTTTGTGTATCATTACTTATGCTGATGCTACAGTTGCCATACTGTCCTCATTACATTGCTTTCTTTCCTTCCACATGGGGAATCGCTAAGTTGTACATATTCCCCCGGATTCATGAATCCTCCGTGTAAGACTTAATAAGTCTTACTCGGAGGCTGTAGTTGAACGGTATGACGTCAGCGTGCCATGAATATTCATGAGGGCAAGCTGACTCAACCGTAACTCTTACACTGCCGAGCAGTCTAAATGTCCACGCCCCTGCAAGTGTAGTAAAAGCAAAATGTCAACACACAAGAGCGAGTTCGCTCAAATGTACTTGCACCCAACACCACACTCCTTGACACTGTAAACCCCCATCACAGTTATAAAAAGTAAAATATTTAATTATTTTTTTTTTTAAATCCATAGCTGCCCGTATTTGCACGTGTGTGCGCGGGTGTGCCCATTGCTTAGTTATAGTTAGCAATTCCGACATGGAAGAGCATAAGAAAGAATGTTTATACAACTCACACCAAATTGCAATGGTGTAATGGTAGAGCGTATGCACAAACAGAAGGCATTCATGGTTCGAGTCCCACCACTCCCCTTCTTATTTATGTTTAAATCAGTATTTGAAATAATACCAGACATATGATTAAAATTTTATTAAAAGCAGTGACATGGCCAATGTATCAGTGAACAAAATATATATTTTTAAAGGACCCAGATATAGAATAGCCTGCTGTTAAGCAATGCTGTACCCAGCTAAACACAGGTGCCCATAGTTAAATAGCGCTTTAGTCAGCTAAACAGAGGTGCCCATAGTTTAATAGCGCTTTACCCAGCTAAACAAAGGTGCCCATAGTTTAATAGCAATTTACCGAGCTAAACAAAGGTGCCCATAGTTTAATAGCACTTTACCCAGCTAAACAGAGTTGCCCATAGTTTAATAGCGCTTTACCCAGTGCAATGTGTTTGCACGGACGTGCGCGCCGTGCCAACTAGGGCATGCTAGGGCACCAGGGAGCAACATACAGCTAGGTTGCTTAAACACAGCCACACCCCCCTAGCCTGTCTAGACAGTATTAAAATAAAAGAGTGACAAGGTACAAACCCAGGACCTTGTGCATCATAATCAAAGCATAGAAACACTAAGCCATGACAGCTTAAGAGAAACAGCCACTATTAGCATACATATACTTAGAAATGGTAGATTCACCATTACTAAGCAGGCCTGCAGTCAGCTTAGAGTTCTCAAAAATGGCCAATCACAAAAAAGTGCGGGAAATGCAGCATATTTAAGTCCGATTGGCAGGAATACTCGCCATAACTGATTGTGGTACCCATTTGCAGTCAGGATGGCAGGTGTCAGAGAGGGCAATCGCTTTAGAGCGCAAAGGTGGGGTATTGAGGAGTCCAAATATATGGTTTGGCTCCTAGTCCACCAACATGAAGGTTGACTCATGCAGGGCAAGGTTCAATGGGAAGCTTACAAGGCAGAGGCATGGAACCAGCTGGCACATGATCTTACCAGTGCCACAGGCATTCCTAGGACTGGTGAGTAGGTCCGTCACCACCATGCGGACCTGAAGTGATGAAAGGAGAACTAACTGAACCGATGGATCTAGGAGGCCCACCAGATGCCCAATGCCCCACTACTGAGTAAGTATCCATGTAATTAAGTATGTAAGAAATGCTATCCTAACCTATAGTATGGATAAGTATGTTCCAATATCCCTTCATTTATATTACAGCTGCAGGTGTTCGTTCCACGAATCAGCAAGCCTATGCTGATAGTCTGGTAAGGCTGAGCCACCAGGCAGGTTAGTAATTATTCAGCTGGTATTATTATAGAATATAAGTGAGACAGCCTGTAAAAGAGTTCAATGTTGTAACCCAGTAATAAAGGCCAAATATGTCTAGAATAAAGCTTCTGCTAGTATTCTAAGATCAGATACGTGATGCAGCCTAAAAAAGAGTATTGTAATCCATTAATAAAGAGTAAACAAGTCTCAAATAGAGTTTCCACCTCTATTGTAATATCAGATAACTGCTTCAGCCTAAAAATGAGTGTTCTAATCCATCAATAAAGGACAGACAAGTCATGAATACATCCTTGTATATACTGACATATGAAATAAGTGAGTCAGCTGGAAAGGATTGTTGTAACCCAGTAATAAATGTTAATAAAGCCTGGAATTAAGTACCATCCTGAGATGTAAATATAAAATAAGTGAGAGAGTGTGAGAAAGAGTTTGAAGCTACCAATAAAGGTGTAAGAAGTCTGGAATAAAGGTATACTGCATGCACTACATAATGAAATGAATGAGATAGCCACAACCAAAGAGTGAAATGTTTTTAATAACGTACAATACAAGGACTGTGTCCATCCCACATTTTGGATATGTTGTTGTACCCTTGCATTATGGAGATAGTATAGTTGTATAAAATGCTGAACATCCACAGTTGTCTAGGCCCATATAAACTGGCTGATGGGAATGCCAGTATCTCAGAAGAATATTTATAGTCCTCAACTGTTTTCATGTATAGTATGTACATGTTAATCGGTACATGAGCAGCTTGTGCTTGTGATCCCACAAATGTCAGTGTGTTGCTAGAACTGTACGTAACTGTTCAAATGTAGCAGGATACTTTACCTGAACACAGCCAGATATGAACATATATGAATACAAATGGAATGTATATTAATGTAGCAGTAACATCTCCATCACCAACATTTCTAAGGTTACATACAGGGAACTGTCCTAATACATGTAGGGGATATATATCTGCATCTAGTAGGAATGTACAGTATACGTATAGGTATTTTAAGTTGTTAATGTAATATTTTACCACCCTACATTATGTTCACAAATGATGCTATTCCACACCAAACTGGGTATGTGTATTCACAATTATTTCCTATGGACATTTGTCCTGTTGGTTTATACATATCTGCATGTACGTTGATGCATGTGCCCTGTTCACATATCCAAACCTGATGGCCTGTTGCCACCAATCAACCCTGCATGATGTTGGAATGTCCACTGTTGTTCTAAATATGCATATGTTATGCTTGCTGTTCAACATCTGGAATTCATGTGAGTTTGGTTAATGGGAATACTAATGCATGCTGTTACAACTAATTTGGAATAGTGTTGTTTGTTACTAACTCAAAATGCCATTAAATACTGCTAAACATAGGACAACTGGGAAGGCAGGTCCCAGCGGACCCACCTCTCCCACCTCATCTGACAATTGCACCTGGCACCAGTGCCCAGCCCGGGACCTCCTCCTCTGGTGGCCCTGTGCCACCTTTGGGTGGATGCACTGCAGAGGATGGGGCATGCCGCCTCTCTGCAAGCATGGCCAGAGGAGAGCCTCCACTCACCCTCCAAAGGGTCCGGGCTGTGGTGCATAGTGAGATCAGGCATTCTGTGACTGATCCACTACACCAGCTTGAGGAGAGAGTGGCACAGCTCACGGATGTGCCTGCCCCTCCTATCCAGCCCCCACCATAGCCTAGGCGTGGGCTGTGAAGGTGCAGTGGTAACTGCCCATGGGTGGGGATCTCAGTTCCACTGTTGCCATCTGTGGGCTCATGGGCTTGCGATATCCAAACATCCATCCCCGTCAATTGTGTTTACCCACCACATGTGTCATACTCCACCCCTGTGTGCATCTTGTTTGTCTTGTCTGTTAACCTCCCCAACCCACCTCCCCCAATATTCCTACTTCCTTCACCTCACATTCCTCTCTTACCTGAAAAAAAAAAAGGGCGATCTGTACCTGCAAAGAAATTATGCCCCATACATAGCTGCCCATTTTGCACACATGTCTGCCGGACATGTAAACTGATAATTACAATTGGCTGTACAACATACTATATTGTCCTCACCCCTCCCTCAGGGGTGGAAGCTTTCAAATCTCACTCTAAATTTCAAATATATGCACAGCTGTTGCTGGTAAAGAATTGGGCAGCTATGGGCCTTCCCTACATCCTTCCCGCACATCCCGAGCTTGTTTTCTTACTGTCCTACCCTCTTTGTGTCCACTTTTTCACCACTTTCCTATTTCCCCATTTTTTTTCTTTAAAAGAAATTAGCGCGGGTGTTAGTGGGAGTAAGCGCTTTTAAGCAGTAGTCAGCAGGTGTGCGCTTGTGTGCGCTTAGCTAAGCATAGATAAGTGTAGCTAAGCATTGCGCAAACTTGCACAAACCTGCTTACAACTGCTTAAAAGTGCCTTAGTCACTCTGTATGACAAGGCCTGTAGTCTGCTCATCAGCAAAATAAAATACCTCTGTCAGTCCCGAACCCTGGACACACTAGACTGCATGAATTACCACTGAGCCACAGCAGATATACAATAGCTTGGTGCTGTAAAAAATATATCATGCATTACTATGAGGGAATGTAAAGGGAAATAGGAAAGCCAGAGCAATACATTTCAAGACAGACAGAAATATAACATGCATTAAAAGGAGTGAATGTAAAGGGGGAATACGAAAGTCAGAGCATTACATTGCAAGAAAGAAATGTAACATGCATTAAAAGGAGTGAATGTAAAGGGAATATAGGAAAGCCAGAGCAATACATTTTAAGACAAACAGAAATATAACATGTATTAAAAGGAGTGAATGTAAAGGGGAAATACGAAAGCCAGAGCATTACATTGCAAAAAAGAAATGTAACATGCATTAAAAGTAGTGAATGTAAAGGGAAAATAGGAAAGCCAGAGCAATACATTTCAAGACAGACAGAAATATAACATGCATTAAAAGGAGTGAATGTAAAGGGAATATAGGAAAGCCAGAGCAATACATTGGAATAACCACTGTAGTATGCTAGTTAATTTCCTAAT